>NW_026601139.1:15000-17500 GCF_029448725.1 Salvelinus fontinalis
TAGTTAGCGGGAGAGTGGCTAGTTAGCAGGAGGGTGGCTAGCAGAGCATTGCTGCAGCACAGGACTGAGCTCTGTTTAGACACATGGGACTAATGCTATGTACACACATACACACCATTTAAATAACAGCAATGTTATGTACACACCACCTCCTCTCTCTCTACTGCTGCATCTTCTGAACGGTCTTGTTGGTTTACAGCAGTTGTTATTTATTTATTGTGACTGTTGTTGTTTATTTACTGCAGCTGTTAGTTTACTGCAGCTATAGTTGTTTGTTTACTGTGGCTGTTGTCGTTTACTGCGGATGTTGTTGTTTGTTTACTGCGGCTGTTGTTGTTTACTGCGGCTGTTTGTCTACTTTAACTGTTGATGTTGTTTACTTTAGCTGTTGTTGTTGTTTACTGCAGCTGTTGTTTGTTTACTGCAGCTGTTGTTTGTTTACTGCAGCTGTTGCTGCAGCTGTTATTTGTTTACTGCAGCTGTTGTTTGTTTACTGCAGCTGTTGTTTGTTTACTGCAGCTGTTGTTTGTTTACTGCAGCTGTTGCTGCAGCTGTTGTTTGTTTACTGCAGCTGTTGTTTGTTTACTGCAGCTGTTGTTTGTTTACTGCAGCTGTTGTTGTTTACTGCAGCTGTTGTTTGTTTACTGCAGCTGTTGTTTGTTTACTGCAGCTGTTTTTGTTCTTTTTTTTGTGGCTGTTACTGCGCCCAAATCTACTTCATACACTACACACACACACACACACACACACACACACACACACACACACATTTACAATTGATGTTCAAAGGAAACACTCTCACTTTCACAATCACACAAACACAAATGCCCCCCCCCCCCCAACCCAACACACAAACACAAATGCCCCCCCCCCAACACACAAATGCCCCCCCCCCCCCCCCCCAACACACAAACACAAATACCCCCCCCCAACACACAAACACAAATGCCCCCCCCCCCCCAACCCAACACACAAACACAAATGCCCCCCCCCAACACACAAACACAAATGCCCCCCCCCCCCAACACACAAACACAAATACCCCCCCCCCCCCCCAACACACAAACACAAATGCCCCCCCCCCCCCCCCAACACACAAACACAAATACCCCCCCCCCCCCCCCAACACACAAACACAAATGCCCCCCCCCCCCCCTCCCAACACACAAACGCCCCCCCCCCCCCCCCCCCCCCCAACACACAAACACATGTTTTCAAGTGATGTTCAGAGGAGATTGTATCACCCTGGTGAAACATCATTATCACCATTCTAAATGAAATGCATTGAAATGCTGTGCTGAAGCTGGTAACAAACCTCCCTGTCTCTCTCAGGAATAGCCTCTTACCCTCCTGGTCTCTGCTGTAGCTGGTAACAAACCTCCCTGTCTCTCTCAGGAATAGCCTCTTACCCTCCTGGTCTCTGCTGAAGCTGGTAACAAACCTCCCTGTCTCTCTCAGGAATAGCCTCTTACCCTCCTCGTCTCTGCTGAAGCTGGTAACAAACCTCCCTGTCTCTCTCAGGAATAGCCTCTTACCCTCCTGGTCTCTGCTGAAGCTGGTAACAAACCTCCCTGTCTCTCTCAGGAATAGCCTCTTACCCTCCTTGTCTCTGCTGAAGCTGGTAACAAACCTCCCTGTCTCTCTCAGGAACAGCCTCTTACCCTCCTCGTCTCTGCTGAAGCTGGTAACAAACCTCCCTGTCTCTCTCAGGAACAGCCTCTTACCCTCCTCGTCAGGACGAGCGACCGGACCAACCCAGGACCAACCCCAGCCCCCAGCCCCAACCCCAGCACACTACTACTACTACTACTACTACTACTACTACCTCTGCTACTACACTACTACTATACCACTGCTACTACTACTACCACTACTACTACTACTACTATTACTACAACACTACTACTACTACAACAACACTACAACACTACTACTATACTACTACAACACTACTACTACCTGATAGCTAGTCACTCTCCTGCTAGATAGTCACTCTCGTGCTAGCTATTCACTCTCCTGCTAGCTAGTCACTCTCGTGCTAGCTATTCACTCTCCTGCTAGCTTGTCACTCAGTTCGCCACACTCCTGCTAGCTAGTCACTCTCCTGCTAGCTAGTCACTCTCCTGCTAGCTAGTCACTCAGTTCGCACTCTCCTGCTAGCTAGTCACTCTCCTGCTAGCTAGTCACTCTCGTGCTAGCTAATAACTCTCCTGCTAGCTAGCCACTCAGTTCGCACTCTCCTGCTAGCTAGTCACTCTCCTGCTAGCTAGTCACTCTCCTGCTAGCTAGTCACTCTCCTGCTAGCTAATCACTCTCCTGCTAGCTAGTCACTCTCCTGCTAGCTAGTCACTCTCCTGCTAGCTAATCACTCTCCTGCTAGCTAGTCACTCTCCTGCTAGCTAGTCACTCTCGTGCTAGCTATTCACTCTCCTGCTAGCTTGTCACTCAGTTCGCCACACTCCTGCTAGCTAGTCACTCTCCTGCTAGCTAGTCACTCTCC
>NW_026601139.1:22500-73939 GCF_029448725.1 Salvelinus fontinalis
GTGTGTGTGTGTGTGTGTGTGTGTGTGTGTGTGTGTGTGTGTGTGTGTGTGTGTGTGTGTGTGTGTGTGTGTGTGTGTGTGTGGTGCTGTTATGTATAACTGGGAGAGCTATAACAGATCAATATCCTACTGGGTTTCAGTCATAACATGGAGGTGTCCTGAACCATCCCTGAGACAGGAGTCCAAACAGATGCTAAACACTGTCTCTTCTGAACGTCCGTTAACCCTCTTTATTCTCCATGGGTCTACAGTATAGATATATATAAACATCCATTCATAGTTAGGTTTGGGCAAATGACAGAGTGTGGCTATAAGGCCATAGCTAGCAATACTACCACATTTAATTTGACTTGTCCTACAAATACAATACAAAATGTAGAAACACAGCGTTTCTCTTTACTCTAACCATTCTTCTGTTTTGATGGTCTTGTAATTAAGAAAAGGGTTATTACTCTCCAGATAAAAAATAGTAATTTAAACAGAAATCAGCATATATATATATATATGTAAGATATTATTAACTACTGGAATTTATTCTTCTACACACGACTACGCAAAAGCATTTTAATTTTATGGTTTTAATTTTAACTTCGCTGAATGCCGGTAGCAGATTGGCCATATGGAGAACTGTGAGAATTCCCGACGGGCCGGTAGACCTGTCGGCCTCAGGCCCTGTAACAAAATGAGAACATTTTAGAAGTATCTCCCCGCGCATACCGGTTAACCGGCCCAATGGTCCAATTTGTTTTTTTGGGGGGGGACTAGAAAGTTGCACGACACATACCGTCCCATTGGTCCATCTTTCACCCTCGGCCCACTGGTCCATGTCTCCCTCGTCCCACTGGTCCATCTCTCACCTCGTCCCACTGGTCCATCTCTCCCCCTCGTCCCACTGGTCCATCTCTCCCCCTCGTCCCACCGGTCCATCTCTCCCCTCGTCCCACTGGTCCATCTCTCCCCTCGTCCCACTGGTCCATGTCTCCCCTCGTCCCACTGGTCCACCTCTCCCCTCGTCCCACTGGTCCATCTCTCCCCTCGTCCCACTGGTCCATCTCTCCCGTCGTCCTACTGGTCCATGTCTCCCCTCGTCCCACTGGTCCATGTCTCCCCCTCGTCCCACTGGTCCACTTCTCCCCTCGTCCCACTGGTCCACGTCTCCCCTCGTCCCACTGGTCCATCTCTCCCCCTCGTCCCACTGGTCCATCTCTCCCCTCGTCCCACTGGTCCATCTCTCCCCCTCGTCCCACTGGTCCATCTCTCCCCTCGTCCCACTGGTCCATCTCTCCCCCTCGTCCCACTGGTCCATCTCTCCCCCTCGTCCCTCTGGTCCATCTCTCCCCCTCTTCCCACTGGTCCATCTCTCCCCTCGTCCCACTGGTCCATCTCTCCCCTCGTCCCACTGGTCCATCTCTCCCCTCGTCCCACTGGTCCATGTCTCCCCTCGTCCCACTGGTCCATCTCTCCACCCTCGTCCCACTGGTCCATCTCTCCCCTCGTCCCACTGGTCCATCTCTCCCCTCGTCCCACTGGTCCATGTCTCCCCTCGTCCCACTGGTCCATCTCTCCCCTCGTCCCACTGGTCCATCTCTCCCCCTCGTCCCACTGGTCCATCTCTCCCCCTCGTCCCACTGGTCCATCTCTCCCCCTCTTCCCACTGGTCCATCTCTCCCCTCGTCCCACTGGTCCATCTCTCCCCTCGTCCCACTGGTCCATCTCTCCCCTCGTCCCACTGGTCCATGTCTCCCCTCGTCCCACTGGTCCATCTCTCCACCCTCGTCCCACTGGTCCATCTCTCCCCTCGTCCCACTGGTCCATCTCTCCCCTCGTCCCACTGGTCCATGTCTCCCCTCGTCCCACTGGTCCATCTCTCCACCCTCGTCCCACTGGTCCATCTCTCCCCTCGTCCCACTGGTCCATCTCTCCCCTCGTCCCACTGGTCTATCTCTCCCCTCGTCCCACTGGTCTATCTCTCCCCTCGTCCCACTGGTCCATCTCTCCACCCTCGTCCCACTGGTCCATCTCTCCCCTCGTCACACTGGTCTATCTCTCCCATCGTCCCACTGGTCCATCTCTCCCCTCGTCCCACTGGTCCATCTCTCCCCTCGTCCCACTGGTCCATGTCTCCCCCTCGTCCCTCTGGTCCATCTCTCCCCTCGTCCCACTGGTCCATCTCTCCCCTCGTCCCACTGGTCCATCTCTCCCCCTCGTCCCACTGGTCCATCTCTCCCCTCGTCCCACTGGTCCATCTCTCCCCCTCGTCCCACTGGTCCATCTCTCCCTCTCGTCCCACTGGTCCATCTCTCCCCTCGTCCCACTGGTCCATCTCTCCCCTCGTCCCACTGGTCCATGTCTCCCCTCGTCCCACTGGTCCATCTCTCCCCTAGTCCCACTGGTCCATCTCTCCCCTCGTCCCACTGGTCCATCTCTCCCCCTCGTCCCACTGGTCCATCTCTCCCCTCGTCCCACTGGTCCATGTCTCCCCTCGTCTCACTGGTCCATGTCTCCCCTCGTCTCACTGGTCCATCTCTCCCCTCGTCCCACTGGTCCATCTCTCCCCCTCGTCCCACTGGTCCATGTCTCCCCTCGTCCCACTGGTCCATCTCTCCCCTCGTCCCACTGGTCCATGTCTCCCCTCGTCTCACTGGTCCATGTCTCCCCTCGTCCTACTGGTCCATCTCTCCCTCTGTGCAGCAGCTGCAGACCATAGCCCCACCCCCTTCCCTTACACTCACAGACAGTGACATTTCCGTGACTCGTTGGTGTATCTATCAAGAGACGTCCGCTTTGGGAAAATCACAAATCAACATGGAAAAGCACCAACAACACAGTAGAAAACACAAAGGTGTGACTGGCTTCTACTTTACTGTGGGACTTAGTACTGTCTACTTTACTGTGGGACTTAGTACTGTCTACTACTGTACTGTGGGACTTAGTACTGTCTACTACTTTACTGTGGGACTTAGTGCTGTCTACTACTGTACTGTGGGACTTAGTACTGTCTACTTTACTGTGGGACTTAGTGCTGTCTACTTTACTGTGGGACTTAGTACTGTCTACTTTACTGTGGGACTTAGTACTGTCTACTACTTTACTGTGGGACTTAGTGCTGTCTCCTTTACTGTGGGACTTAGTACTGTCTACTTTACTGTGGGACTTAGTACTTTCTACTTTACTGTGGGACTTAGTAATGTCTACTTTACTGTGGGACTTAGTACTGTCTACTACTTTACTGTGGGACTTAGTACTGTCTACTACTGTACCGTGGGACTTAGTAATGTCTACTTTACTGTGGGACTTAGTACTGTCTACTACTTTACTGTGGGACTTAGTACTGTCTACTACTGTACTGTGGGACTTAGTACTGTCTACTTTACTGTGGGACTTAGTACTGTCTACTTTACTGTGGGACTTAGTACTGTCTACTGTACTGTGGGACTTAGTGCTGTCTACTTTACTGTGGGACTTAGTACTGTCTACTTTACTGTGGGACTTAGTGCTGTCTACTTTACTGTGGGACTTAGTGCTGTCTACTGTACTGTGGGACTTAGTGCTGTCTACTTTACTGTGGGACTTAGTACTGTCTACTTTACTGTGGGACTTAGTACTGTCTACTACTGTACTGTGGGACTTAGTGCTGTCTACTACTGTACTGTGGGACTTAGTACTGTCTACTTTACTGTGGGACTTAGTACTGTCTACTGTACTGTGGGACTTAGTACTGTCTACTGTACTGTGGGACTTAGTGCTGTCTACTGTACTGTGGGACTTAGTGCTGTCTACTTTACTGTGGGACTTAGTGCTGTCTACTTTACTGTGGGACTTAGTGCTGTCTACTTTACTGTGGGACTTAACATTGTCTACTTTACTGTGGGACTTAGTGCTGGCTACTTTACTGTGGTACTTAGTGCTGTCTACTTTACTGTGGGACTTAGTGCTGTCTACTGTACTGTGGGACTTAGTGCTGTCTACTTTACTGTGGGACTTAGTGCTGGCTAGTTTACTGTGGTACTTAGTGCTGTCTACTGTACTGTGGGACTTAGTGCTGTCTACTTTACTGTGGGACTTAGTGCTGTCTACTTTACTGTGGTACTTAGTGCTGTCTACTTTACTGTGGTACTTAGTGCTGTCTACTTTACTGTGGTACTTAGTACTGTCTACTTTACTGTGGGACTTAGTGCTGTCTACTTTACTGTGGGACTTAGTGCTGTCTACTTTACTGTGGTACTTAACTGTCTACTTTACTGTGGGACTTAGTAATGTCTACTACTTGACTGTGGGACTTAGTGCTGTCTACTGTACTGTGGGACTTAGTGCTGTCTACTTTACTGTGGGACTTAGTGCTGTCTACTTTACTGTGGGACTTAGTGCTGTCTACTTTACTGTGGGACTTAGTACTGTCTACTTTACTGTGGGACTTAGTGCTGTCTACTTTACTGTGGGAGTTAGTGCTGTCTACTTTACTGTGGGACTTAGTACTGTCTACTTTACTGTGGGACTTAGTGTTGTCTACTTTACTGTGGGACTTAGTGCTGTCTACTTTACTGTGTGACTTAGTGCTGTCTACTTTACTGTGGGACTTAGTGCTGTCTACTTTACTGTGGGACTTAGTGCTGTCTACTTTACTGTGGGACTTAGTGCTGTCTACTTTACTGTGGGACTTAGTGCTGTCTACTTTACTGTGGGACTTAGTGCTGTCTACTTTACTGTGGGACTTAGTGCTGTCTACTGTACTGTGGGACTTAATGCTGTCTACTTTACTGTGGGACTTAGTGCTGTCTACTTTACCGTGGGACTTAGTACTCTCTACTACTGTACCGTGGGACTTAGTACTGTCTACTACTGTACTGTGGGACTTAGTACTGTCTACTACTGTACTGTGGGACTTAGTACTGTCTACTACTGTACTGTGGGACTTAGTACTGTCTAATACTTTACTGTGGGACTTAGTGCTGTCTACTACTTTACTGTGGGACGTTTCGGGTAGCCTTCCACAAGCTTCCCACAATAAGTTGGGTGAATTTTGGCCCATTCCTCCTGACAGAGCTGGTGTAACTGAGTCAGGTTTGTAGGCCTCCTTGCTCGCACACGCTTTTTCAGTTCTGCCCAACATTTTTCTATGGGATTGAAGTCAAGGATTTGTGATGCCCTCTCCAATACCTTGACTTTGTTGTCCTTAAGCCATTTTGCCACAACTTTGGAAGTATGCTTGGGGTCATTGTCCATTTGGAAGACCCATTTGCGACTAATCTTTAACTTCCTGACTGATGTCTGGAGAAATTGCTTCAATATATCCACATAATTTTCCTCCCTCATGACGCCATCTATTTTGTGCACCAGTCCCTCCTGCAGCAATGCACCCCCACAACATGATGCTGCCACCCCCGTGCTTCACGGTTGGGATGGTGTCTTTGGCTTGCAGGCTTCCCCCTTTTTCTTCAAAACATAACGATGGTCATTATGGCCAAACAGTTCTATTTTTGTTTCATCAGACTAGAGGACATTTCTCCAAAAAGTACGATCTTTGTTCCCATGTGCAGTTGCAAACCGTAGTCTTGCTTTTTTATTGCGGTTTTGGAGCAGTGGCTTCTTCCTTGCTGAGCGGCCTTTCAAGTTATGTCGATATAGGACTCGTTTTTCTGTGGATATAGATACTTTTGTACCTGTTTCCTACAGCATCTTCACAAGGTCCTTTGCTGTTGTTCTGGGATTGATTTGCACTTTTCGCACCAAAGTATGTTCATCTCTAGGAGACAGAACGTGTCTCCTTCCTGAGCGGTATGAGGGCTGGTATTTATACTTGCGTACTATTGGTTGTACAGATGAAAGTGGTACCTTCAGGAGTTTGGAAATTACTCCCAAGGATGAACCAGACTTGTCTTGGTCTTGGCTGATTTTTGTTTTCCCCCCATGATGTCAATCAAAGAGGCACTGAGTTTGAAGGTTGGCCTTGAAATATATCCACATGTACACCTTCAATTGACTCAAATTATGTCAATTAGCCTATCAGAAGCTTCTAAAGCCATGACAAAATTTCCTGGAGTTTTCCAAGCTGTTTAAAGAAACAGTCAACTTAGTGTATGTAAACTTCTGACCCACTGGAATTGTGATACAGTGAATTATAAGTGAAATAATCTGTCTGTAAGCAATTGTTGGAAAAATTACATGTGTCATACACAAAGTCGTTTGTTAACAAGAAATTGGTGGGGTGGTTGAAAAACAAGTTTTAATGACTCCAACCTAAGTGTATTTAAACTTCCGACTTCAACTGTACATACAGAAGAGATGCTTACAGGCACATGCTAACATGCTAACAGGTATGTGGTAACTCACTGTTGGATCTCTCATAGATGCTGTTGTTGCCCATGGCCAGCTGGACTGAGCCATTGGCTGGACTGGCTGGGATGTTTCAAAGAGGCATCAAAGGATTGATTTGGTGTTCTATGCTAATCCTGTAAAAGAGGAAAAGTCACGCGATGACACATAACAATAATTGATGTAGGAAAAGACGAGATGCCTGGGGAGGCCTGTTTTCACTCCATGACATCACAATCAGGAGAAGAATAGACAAAGAATAACAAACCGATTCAACAACATTAGACTGTTTCTGAAACAGGAAGTTGTGAAAAGATTCAACAACTTAGACTGTTTCTGACACAGGAAGTTGTGAAAAGATTAAACAAAATTAGACTGTTTCTGAAACAGGAAGCTGTTAAAAAGATTCAACAACATTAGACTGTTTCTGAAACAGGAAGCTGTTAAAAAGATTCAACAACATTAGACTGTTTCTGAAACAGGAAGCTGCTGAAAAGATTCAACAACATTAGACTGTTTCTGAAACAGGAAGCTGCTGGAAAGATTCAACAACATTAGACTGTTTCTGAAACAGGAAGCTGCTGGAAAGATTCAACAACATTAGACTGTTTCTGACACAGGAAGCTGCTGAAAAGATTCAACAACATTAGACTGTTTCTGACACAGGAAGCTGCTGGAAAGATTCAACAACATTAGACTGTTTCTGACACAGGAAGCTGCTGGAAAGATTCAACAACATTAGACTGTTTCTGACACAGGAAGCTGCTGAAAAGATTCAACAACATTAGACTGTTTCTGACACAGGAAGCTGCTGAAAAGATTCAACAACATTAGACTGTTTCTGAAACAGGAAGCTGCTGAAAAGATTCAACAACATTAGACTGTTTCTGAAACAGGAAGCTGCTGAAAAGATTCAACAACATTAGACTGTTTCTGACACAGGAAGTTGTGAAAAGATTCAACAACATTAGACTGTTTCTGACACAGGAAGTTGTGAAAAGATTCAACAACATTAGACTGTTTCTGAAACAGGAAGCTGCTGAAAAGATTCAACAACATTAGACTGTTTCTGACACAGGAAGTTGTGAAAAGATTCAACAACATTAGACTGTTTCTGAAACAGGAAGCTGCTGAAAAGATTCAACAACATTAGACTGTTTCTGAAACAGGAAGCTGCTGGAAAGATTCAACAACATTAGTCTGTTTCTGACACAGGAAGCTGCTGAAAAGATTCAACAACATTAGACTGTTTCTGAAACAGGAAGCTGCTGAAAAGATTCAACAACATTAGACTGTTTCTGAAACAGGAAGCTGCTGAAAAGATTCAACAACATTAGACTGTTTCTGACACAGGAAGCTGCTGAAAAGATTCAACAACATTAGACTGTTTCTGACACAGGAAGCTGCTGAAAAGAGGATGGCTCTATAACGGCTGGAATGGAGTAAATGGAATGCTATCAACCATATGGAAATCATGTGTTTGGGCCTCCCGAGTGGCACAGCGGTCTAAGGCATTGCATCGCAGTGCTTGAGGCGTCACTACAGCCCCGAGTTCGATCCCAGGCTGTCTCACAGCCGGCCGTGACCAAGAGACTAATGAGGCAGTGCACAATTGGCCCAGCGTAGTCCGAGGGAGGAGGGTGGGAGGGTTTGGTCGGCCGGGATTTCCTTGTCCCATCGAACTCTAGCAACTCCTTGTGGCGGGCTGGACACGTGCACGCGGACTTCGGTCGCCAATTGGTCGGTGTTTCCTCCGACACATTGGTGCGACTGGCTTCCGGGTTATTAAGCAAGTCATGTAATGCACAATGCGGCTTGGCTGGGTCGTGTTTCGGAGGACGAACGGCTCTCGACCTTCGCCTCTCCCGAGTCCGTAGGGAAACCATGTGTTTGATGTGTTCGATACCATCCCATGAATTCCAGCCATTACAATGAGCCCACCCTCCCCACCAGCCACCTGTGGGTTCTGACCACAGTTAAAGACCAGACCATGAGACGATCTTTACACGACTCAAAACTGTTCCAACATTAAACAATCTACACCCTTCTGCCAAATACTGTCGTTATATATGTAGTTACTCCAGCCGACTAAGTAAAAATCTGTCAATGTGCCCTTGAGCAAGGCACTTTACCCTAATAGCTCCTGTAAATCTGCTAAATTACTAAAATGTCAGTGTAAAATAACTCTAAGGTCTGGATAAACATGTATTGTGTTAGTATGTTCACTGTCCTGTACATGTCACTTATGTTTTAATGTTCTGAGTAAACCCTAATACAGGCGGAAAAAACAAAAAGAGGTGAAATGCAAACAACAACAAAATAAAGCTTTCCCTGCACTTAGTTCTGCTGATTAGTGGGCATCTGAGACCCTGGGACAGGGCCTGTCAATGGTGTGAGGAATCTGAGACCCTGGGACAGATTTACTGACTTCCTGTCCTTCCGTTTCCCTGGAAACTAACAGTAATTCACTTCCTCACCTAGCCTTCAAGTCCAGGTCCAGAATTACACTGTCAATGTGTTCCAAATAGCACCCTATTCCCTATATAGTGCACTACTTTTATAGCACCCTAATCCCTATATAGGACACTACTTTTGTAGCACACTATTCCCTATATAGTGCACTACTTTTCACCATAGGGAATAGGGTGCCATTTGTGACACACGCTATGAAATATGTTAATTCGATTGGCAGATTGAAAATGCATGGAGGGAGGGAGGGAGGGGAGACAATTGGCTGAACCTCAGATTTGTCTAATGGGATGTAACGACATGGAAAGAGGGATATGGGGTTGGAAAGCAAGCAGCCTGAATATACAGTATATCTTAAATCACTGCCTTGCTAATAGCTTTCTGTTCTTCTTGGGGAGGTTCCTATTCTCCTCTCCTCTCCTCTCCTCTCCTCTCCTCTCCTCTCCTCTCCTCTCCTCTCCTCTCTTCTCTTCTCTTCTCTTCTCTTCTCTTCTCTTCTCTTCTCTTCTCCTCTCTTCTCCTCTCCTCTCCTCTCCTCTTCTCTCCTCTCCTCTCCTCCCTACAGTATGGTCTGTCTGTGTTGAGTGATTGAAAACCCTGGTTGTAGGTTGTTGCTTGGACTCACAGTCATAAACCTCCAAATCCTCTATGCAGACTGAGCCAGAAAGACATTCCACATACAAACATAATTGTATTAATGTTTCACAAAAACTGTTACTTCGCTCTGTCTGTCTGTCTTCTAATTTCGACGATATATATCTAGAGTTTGCAAATCATTTTGGAACATACATTTGATTTTACACGATTGACATTTAGAAAAGGCATCCAAAAACAAGTATTCATTCAATATGACATGGAACTATGCATGAATAAACAAGGGAAAAACATCACAGATACTTGCTAACATCACGGTTCACAGCTAACATCCCGGCCCAGTGCTAACATCACAGATCCTTGCTAACATCAAGGTCCAGTGCTAACATCACGGTTCACAGGTAACATCCCGGTCCAGTGCTAACATCACAGATACTTGCTAACATCACAGATACTTGCTAACATCACGGTTCACAGCTAACATCCCGGCCCAGTGCTAACATCACAGATCCTTGCTAACATCACGGTCCAGTGCTAACATCACGGTTCACAGGTAACATCCCGGCCCAGTGCTAACATCACAGATCCTTGCTAACATCACAGATCCTTGCTAACATCACGGTTCACAGGTAACATCCCGGTCCAGTGCTAACATCACAGATCCTTGCTAACATCACAGATCCTTGCTAACATCACGGTCCAGAGCTAACATCACGGTCCAGAGCTAACATCACAGATCCTTGCTAACATCACAGATCCTTGCTAACATCACGGATCCTTGCTAACATCACAGATACTTGCTAACATCGCGGTTCACAGCTAACATCACGGTCCAGAGCTAACAGCACGGTTCAGTGCTAACATCACAGATCCTTGCTAACATCACGGTCCAGTGCTAACATCACGGTTCAGTGCTAACATCACGGTCCAGTGCTAACATCACGGTCCAGTGCTAACATCACGGTCCAGTGCTAACATCACAGATCCTTGCTAACATCACGGTCCAGTGCTAACATCACAGTCCAGTCCTAACATCACGGATCCTTGCTAACATCACGGTTCACAGCTAACATCACGGTTCACAGCTAACATCACGGTTCACAGCTAACATCACAGATCCTTGCTAACATCACAGATCCTTGCTAACATCACGGACCAGTGCTAACATCCCGGTCCAGTGCTAACATCCCGGTCCAGAGCTAACATCACAGATTCTTACTAACATCACGGTCCAGTGCTAACATCACGGTCCAGTGCTAACATCACGGTCCAGAGGTAACATCACGGTCCAGTGCTAACATCACGGTCCAGTGCTAACATCACGGTCCAGAGCTAACATCACAGTCCAGAGCTAACATCATGGTTCAGTGCTAACATCACAGATCGTTGCTAACATCACGGTTCAGTGCTAACATCACAGATCCTTGCTAACATCACAGATCCTTGCTAACATCACGGTCCAGCGCTAACATCACGGTCCAGTGCTAACATCACAGATCCTTGCTAACATCACAGTCCAGAGCTAACATCACGGTCCAGAGCTAAAATCACGGTCCAGTGTTAACATCACGGTTCAGTGCTAACATCACCATTCAGTGCTAACATCACGGTCCAGTGCTAACATCACGGTCCAGTGCTAACATCACGTTCCAGTGCTAACATCACGGACCAGTGCTAACATCCCGGTCCAGAGCTAACATCACAGATCCTTACTAACATCACGGTCCAGTGCTAACATCACGGTACAGTGCTAACATCACGATCCAGAGGTAAAATCACGGTCCAGTGCTAACATCACGGTCAAGTGCTAACATCACAGTCCAGAGCTAACATCACGGTCCAGAGCTAACATCACGGTACAGTGCTAACATCACGGTTCAGTGCTAACATCACAGATCGTTGCTAAAATCACGGTTCAGTGCTAACATCACAGATCCTTGCTAACATCACAGATCCTTGCTAACATCACGGTCAAGCGCTAACATCACAGATCCTTGCTAACATCACGGTCCAGAGCTAACATCACGGTCCAGTGCTAACATCACGGTCCAGAGCTAACATCACGGTCCAGTGCTAACATCACAGTCCAGTGCTAACATCACAGATCCTTGCTAACATCACAGATCCTTGCTAACATCACGGTCCAGAGCTAACATCACGGTCCAGAGCTAACATCACGGTCCAGTGCTAACATCACAGATCCTTGCTAACATCACAGATCCTTGCTAACATCACGGTCCAGAGCTAACATCACGGTCCAGTGCTAACATCACAGATCCTTGCTAACATCACAGATCCTTGCTAACATCCCGGTTCACAGCTAACATCACGGTCCAGTGCTAACATCACGGTTCACAGCTAACATCACAGATCCTTGCTAACATCCCGGTCCAGTGCTAACATCACAGATCCTTGCTAACATCACGGTCCAGTGCTAACATCACGGTTCAGTGCTAACATCACGGTTCACAGCTAACATCACAGATCCTTGCTAACATCACGGTCCAGAGCTAACATCACAGTCCAGTGCTAACATCACAGTTCAGTGCTAACATCACCGTTCAGAGCTAACATCACGGTTCAGTGCTAACATCACGGTCCAGTGCTAACATCACAGTTCAGTGCTAACATCACGGTCCAGAGCTAACATCACGGTCCAGTGCTAACATCACAGTCCAGTGCTAACGTCACGGTCCAGACCTAACATCACGGTCCAGTGCTAACATCACAGTTCAGTGCTAACATCACGGTCCAGAGCTAACATCCCGGTCCAGAGCTAACATCACGGTCCTATGCTAACATCACGGTTCAGTGCTAACATCCCGGTCCAGTGCTAACATCCCGGTCCAGCGCTAACGTCACGGTCCAGTGCTAACATCACGGTTCAGTGCTAACGTGCTAACATCACGGTTCAGTACTAACATCACGGTCCAGAGCTAACATCACGGTCCAGTGCTAACATCACGGTCCAGTGCTAACATCACGGTTCACAGCTAACATCACAGATCCTTGCTAACATCCCGGTCCAGTGCTAACATCACAGATCCTTGCTAACATCACGGTCCAGTGCTAACATCACGGTTCAGTGCTAACATCACGGTTCACAGCTAACATCACAGATCCTTGCTAACATCACGGTCCAGAGCTAACATCACAGTCCAGTGCTAACATCACAGTTCAGTGCTAACATCACCGTTCAGAGCTAACATCACGTTTCAGTGCTAACATCACGGTCCAGTGCTAACATCACAGTTCAGTGCTAACATCACGGTCCAGAGCTAACATCACGGTCCAGTGCTAACATCACAGTCCAGTGCTAACATCACGGTCCAGACCTAACATCACGGTCCAGTGCTAACATCACAGTTCAGTGCTAACATCACGGTCCAGAGCTAACATCACAGTCCAGTGCTAACATCACGGTTCAGAGCTAACATCACAGTCCAGTGCTAACATCACAGTCCAGTGCTAACATCACGGTCCAGACCTAACATCACGGTCCAGACCTAACATCACGGTCCAGTGCTAACATCACGGTCCAGTGCTAACCCAAGAACACAGTCAATACTTTTGGAAAGCCATTAAACAACGACTTCATTTCCCTGACTTCTTCCCAAGCTGAGACGTCATCTTCATCCAACTTTAGGGACTGAAGACGAGGGTCTCATGTTGCTCTAATCTCCTGATGAATCTCGCCAGATCTGCCTGGAAAAGAAATTGGTGATGTGTGTTGTCGTGGTGACGACTGGAAACGATCTAAATGCGAAGAAGCTAGCTGTTCCATCGACAGCAGCACAGCTAAGTGGGGTGGGGGGGGGGGGTGGGGGGGGGGGGGGGGGGGGGGGACCCAGATATCCTTTGATATCTGTTCAAGAGTTTAAGAATGGCTTGGCTGTGGAGCCGGGCTGGGGTCGTGTGTCTGCTGTAACAGGAAGGAGTGAAGACGGGGTCTGTGGAAAAAAAAAGCCCCAGGCATCTCTTCCAGGAGATGCGACAGTGACGAGGCCTAAATTAGATTACAGGGGTATCAATGAGAGAGGATTCCCCAGCCAACTCTTCCATTAGCCGGAGGAGAGCAGAACACCACATCCCTCTGCTCGCAATTTCACAAAGGGGATGTGAGGCAGGAGCGCATCCATGAAGAGGAACAGAAAGTCCAGGGTGGTGGGAGGGAGGGAGGGAGGGAGGGAAAGAAAGAGAGAGAGCGAGGGAGGGAGGGAGGGAGGGAGGGAAAGAGGGAGGGAAAGAGGGAGGGAGGGAGGGAGGGAAAGAGGGAGGGAAAGAGGGAGGGAAAGAGAGAGAGTGAGGGAGGGAGGGAAAGAGGGAGGGACGGAGAGTGAGGGAGGGAGGGAAAGAGGGAGGGATGGAAAAGGGAAAGAGGGAGGGGAAGGTGGGGTAAGTGACGGAGAGGAGGGGTAGCTGAGGAGAGAGGAGGGGTAGCTGAGGAGAGAGGAGGGGTAGCTGAGGAAAGAGGAGGGGTAGCTGAGGAAAGAGGAGGGGTAGGTGAGGAGAGAGGAGGGGTAGGTGAGGAGAGAGGAAGGGTAGGTGAGGAGAGAGGAAGGGGTAGGTGAGGAGAGAGGAGGGGGTAGGTGAGGAGAGAGGAGGGGGTAGGTGAGGAGAGAGGAAGGGTAGGTGAGGAGAGAGGAGGGGTAGGTGAGGAGAGAGGAGGGGGTAGGTGAGGAGAGAGGAGGGGTAGATGAGGAGAGAGGAGGGGTAGGTGAGGAGAGAGGAGGGGTAGGTGAGGAGAGAGGAGGGGGTAGGTGAGGAGAGAGGAGGGGTGGGTGAAAAAGAAGAAGGGTAGTCTTCACCTACCCATCCTCTCTCCTTGTGAAGAAGGCACGACAACAGACTAAAAACGATTTGGCATGGGTCCCCAGATCGTCAAAAACTTCTACAGCTGCACCATCGAGAGCATCCTGACCGCTTGCATCACCGCCTGGTATGCTCGGCATCTGACCGTGAGGAGTTACAGAGGGTGGTGCGTACGGCCCAGCACATCACTGGGGCAAAGATTCCTGAGATCCAGTACCTATATACCAGGCGGTGTCAGAGGAAGGCCCAAAACATTTTCAAAGTCTCCAGTCACCCAAGTCAGACTGTTCTCTCTGCAACCGCAAGGCAAGCAGTACCGGAGCACCAAGTCTAGGACCAAAAGGCTCTTTAAAAACTTCTTCAGGCTGCAGGGTGAATATTGAAAAAACTGGAAAATATGTGCACATTTTCAAACGGCCTCTTAAGAAACTTTTTATTTTACAATATGCATATATTTACTACTGTTGGATAGATAACAGTCTATAGTTTCTAAAAAGGTTTGAATTATTTCTCTAAGTCGAACAGAAATATTTTTACAGCCATTTTCCCAGCCGAATTGAGATTTCCAAAATGCGATGTGTCTCTTTAAGACCTTGTCTATAAAAGGTCATTACACTTAGGACCGTAGAAACACGTCATACGCCTTCATCAGGGTGTAATGCGGAAGTGAGAATTGAAAGGAGTCGAATATCTCGTCCATGGACTGAATACCACACCTTCTTGTGAGACCTGCGCAGTTAAAAAAAAATTCCGGGCGCGAAGCAGAATTTGGTCTCGGCTACTGGAAGAAGGTCGATAAAGGTGAACATGATCTCTGACTTCGATATTATTTGATACATGTCACAAAATCATCCTAAAGTATGTTTTTTCAATATACTTTAATTATATTATTGCAATTTATTCTGGACTTTAGATGTGATGCGACGGAAGAATTTTTTGAAGAAAGACAGATTAGCGCCGCACGGCCATTGGGCTTGCTAACCAAAGAGGGAAATAGTTCGTTCTGGAACCCAACTAAAGACTGTACTGGACATTGGACCCCGTTACAACATTCTGATGGAAGATCAACAAAGATAAGGACCCAATTTGGGATGCTTTTCCATATATCTGTCGAACTGTTCAATGCTAACTGTGCTAACTGTGCTAGGCTAGCGCTTGACTTATGCTAGTGCTGCCTTATGCTAGCTTATGTTGTTAGCTAATATAACGATATATTGTGTTTTCGCTGTAAAACACTTCAAAAATCGGAAATATTGGCTCTTTTATTTATTTATTTATTTATTTAACCTTTATTTAACCAGGTAGGCAAATTGAGAACACGTTCTCATTTACAATTGCGACCTGGCCAAGATAAAGCAAAGCAGTTCGACACATACAACAACACATAGTTACACATGGAGTAAAAACAAACATATAGTCAATAATACAGTGAAAAAAATAAAAAAATAAGTCTATATACAATGTGAGCAAGTGAGGTGAGATAAGGGAGGTGAAGGCAAACAGATATATGTATAAATAAATAAAAATATAAAAAGGCCATGGAGGCGAAGTGAGTACAACACAGCAAGTAAAATAAAAACTAAAAAAAACACTGGAATGGTTGGTTTGCATTGGAAGAAAGTGCAAAGTAGAGACAGAAATAATGGGGTGCAAAGGAGCAAAATAAATTAATAAATAAATACAGTAGGTAAAGAGGTAGTTGTTTGGGCTAAATTGTAGATGGGTTATGTACTCTATTCACACGATATCTGTCTTTCATTAGCTATCCACCATATGTTTTTCTGAAATGTTTTATGAGGTGTAATTAGCAGTCGACGTTGGTGTCTGTATTTTCTCTGGCTACTCCCGCCTGGATTCAGGCTGTAGCTATGTGGTAGCATTTATGGTAGCATCAATGTAAAACTGATTTATAGCTAAAATATGCACTTTTTATGAACAAAACATAGATTTATTGTGTAACATGTTATATGACTGTCATCTGAGGTAGTTTTTTCTGGGTTCTTTAGGTTGGTTTTAGTTTATTTCGGTTGGCTTGTGCATGCTACTTGAATCATAATTCATACATCATAATCATATTCATACGTGTCTGTCCACTTTTGTATTTGGTGGTGAGCTAACATAAATATATGTGGTGTTTTCTCTGTAAAACATTTAAAAAATCGGACATGTTGGCTGGATTGACAAGATGTTTATCTTTCAAATGCTGTATTGGACTTGTTAATGTGTGAAAGTTAAATATTTAAAAAAAATAGATTTTGAATTTCGCGCCCTGCAGCTGTTGTCATTTTCGTTCCGACGTCGGGCTTGCAGCCCAAACAGGTTAACAGCTTTTTCCCCCAAGCCATAAGACCGCTGAACAATTAATCAAATACCGGTTTCTCGCAGTTGTTTAACTCGGGAAAAGGGTGTGGTTTAGAGCAGTAAATCCCGGTAAATCTCGGGAACCGGGTTTCCGCCATTCAACCCTAGTACCCAGGGACCGCTAGTAACATTTTAGCCACAGAATGTTATACTAGCTGTCTGGTCTGTGTTTTATAAATGTGCAATCAGCACAAAACACAATTTAATGTATATTAGAAATGGGCAATTCTTTCTCTTTCTGAGAAATAAGGGTAGGCCACGTTATCTCAACATCTGAATAAAGGGGACAGGATAACTTGCTTTTCAAACAGTTGGGAGACATACAGAAGGGTGTGTTCACAACAAGTCAACTGTTCAACCTCGTTAGCTAGCAAATAGATCCACGTTGGTTAAACTTGAAATATTAAAGAGTTAGCTGGCTAAATCACTAGCAGGTGGGCTTGAGAGAGTGTTGATGAGCACTGTGTTACAATTGCTATCGCCTAATGCCTGTTCTATAGCCTGATGCCTGTTCTATAGCCTAATGTCTGTTCTATAGCCTAATGCCTGTTCTATAGCCTAATGCCTGTTCTATAGCCTAATGTCTGTTCTATAGCCTAATGCCTGTTCTATAGCCTAATGCCTGTTCTATAGCCTAATGCCTGTTCTATAGCCTAATGCCTGTTCTATAGCCTAATGCCTGTTCTATAGCCTAATGCCTGTTCTATAGCCTACTGCCTGTTCTATAGCCTAATGCCTGTTCTATAGCCTAATGTCTGTTCTATAGCCTAATGCCTGTTCTATAGCCTAATGCCTGTTCTATAGCTTAATGTCTGTTCTATAGCCTAATGTCTGTTCTATAGCCTAATGCCTGTTCTATAGCCTAATGTCTGTTTTATAGCCTAATGTCTGTTCTATAGCCTAATGTCTGTTCTATAGCCTAATGCCTGTTCTATAGCCTAATGCCTGTTCTATAGCTTAATGTCTGTTCTATAGCCTAATTTCTGTTCTATAGCCTAATGCCTGTTGTATAGCCTAATGTCTGTTCTATAGCCTAATGCCTGTTCTATAGCCTAATGTCTGTTCTATAGCCTAATGTCTGTTCTATAGCCTAATGCCTGTTCTATAGCCTAATGTCTGTTCTATAGCCTAATGTCTGTTCTATAGCCTAATGCCTGTTCTATAGCCTAATGCCTGTTCTATAGCCTAATGCCTGTTCTATAGCCTAATGCCTGTTCTATAGCCTAATGTCTGTTCTATAGCCTAATGTCTGTTCTATAGCCTAATGCCTGTTCTATAGCCTAATGTCTGTTCTATAGCCTAATGCCTGTTCTATAGCCTAATGTCTGTTCTATAGCCTAGCCTTTATTAGTGAATATGCACTATGCATGGTTCTAGTTACATGAGTAAAAAAATAACAATGTTTTAATTTCATAGACGGACTTGGAAAGCCAGCAACAACAAAAAAGCAGGTTAAAACTATTTTGATGAGCTACCTGAAATATTAGTGTGTCTTTACGGTTGTGGAAGGCTTATATTTATCCTAGGTATAATTTCACAAGCCCTGGATTCATTAGATCATAGCTGACCGTTTGAAATGCAGTGTATTTGACCTTTTATTATACATATTTAGAGAAAACATACAAAAAAAATGTGAGATCTAGATTGTGATTCGCCCAAAAAGTTTGAAAGAAATCGAGATAAGATTTTTAAGCGATATAACTCCGCTCTAAAGGGAGCCCGTCTTGGGTTGGTCTCCCTCCCTCTGTTCCTCCCTCCCTAAAACTGGGCTTGAAAGATTTGGTGACAACAGAGGAACCGTGGAGGAACACACAGAAAGACAGAGACCATATCTAATTAAATTGACACGTGGCCCGAGGAAACAAGAAGAGGATGAGAGGAGCGGACAGAGAGAGAAAGAGAGAGAGAGAGAGAGAGAGAGAGAGAGAGAGAGAGAGAGAGAGAGAGACACACACACAGAGGGAGACAGAGATAGAAAGAGAGAGATACACAGAGAGAGACAGAGAGAGAATGAGACAGACACACAGAGAGAGACAGAGAGAGAAAGAGAGACACACAGAGAGAGACAGAGAGACACACAGAGAGAGACAGAGAGACACAGAGAGAGAGACAGAGAGACACACAGAGAGAGACAGAGAGACACACAGAGAGAGACAGAGAGAGAAAGATAGACACACAGAGAGAGACAGACAGAGACAGAGAGACAGAGAGAGAGACAGAGAGAGAAAGAGAGACACACAGAGAGAGACAGAGAGACAGAGAGACACACAGAGAGAGACAGAGAGAGAAAGAGAGACACACAGAGAGAGACAGACATAGAGAGACAGAGAGAGAGAAAGAGAGACACAGAGAGAGAGACAGAGAGAGAAAGAGAGACACACAGAGAGAGACAGACAGAGAGAGACAGAGAGACAGAGAGAGAAAGAGAGACACACAGAGAGAGACAGAGAGACACACAGAGAGAGACAGAGAGAGAAAGAGAGACACACAGAGAGAGAAAGAGAGAGAAAGAGAGTGAGAGACAGAGAGACACACAGAGAGAGACAGAGAGAGAAATAGAGACACACAGAGAGCGAGAGACAGAATAAGACAGAGGAGAGCAGAGAGACCCTGTTTCCCACGGCCCTCTTGGCCAGCGGCTCTCATACTGAGAAACACCACTACAGTACCACTACACCACCTCTACAGCACCACTACACTACCACTACAGTATCCTTCCTGTCTGTCTCAGCCATGGTCACATCACTTTACTCTCATCTCCCCCGGGTCTCTGTGGCCTGTCAGCGTCCCCAGGCTTAACTTACTGTGTCTTAATCACATGCCAACGAATGGATTTCCACCTGCTGTTTAAGACAAAAGGCTCCTGGCTGGTTCCCCCCGACCCCACACAGTGAGCCCATCCAGCCCAGCCAGAGTCCTCTCTCCTGGGCCTGTGGGAGGCAGGAGAAGAGGATGTCTGGGGTAAGGGTCCTCCAGGCAGTCCCTTCCCTGGGACAGATTTCATAATCAGGACCCCTGGTGGTAATCAGATTATACACCAGGGGTATTTAAGGCTGTGTGTTGGAGAGGGGGAGAGGAGGAGAAGAGATTGTGGAAAGAGGGAGGAAGGGAGAGGGGGAGAGGAGGGGGAGGAGGGAGGGAGAGGGGGATGGGGGAAAGAGAGAGGGAGAAGATGAAAATAGGGAGGGAGATGGGGAAAGAGGGAGGGAGAAGGGGTAATAGGGAGGGAGATGGGGAAAGAGGGAGGGAGGGAAAGAGGGAGGGGGAGATGGGGAAAGAGGGAGGGAGAGAAGTGGAAAGAGGGAGAGAGAGAAGGGGAAAGAGAGGCTAGGGAAAGAGGGAGGGAGAGATGGGGAAAGAGGGAGGGAGAGATGGGGAAAGAGGGAGGGAGAGAAGGGGAAAGAGAGAGGGAGAGAGGGAGAGGGGGAAGGAGAGGGAGGTGCCAAGAAGGAAAGGGGGAAAGATGGAGAGAGGAGGAGAAGGGAAGGTGGAAAGAGGGAGGGACAGAGAGGAGGATGAAGAAAGAATGGGATTATATCCTCTCTAGGTTTCTTCCTCGGTTCTGGCCTTTCTAGGGAGTTTATCCTAGCCACCGTGCTTCTACATCTGCACTGCCTCATAGCCTGGTTCCTCTCTAGGTTTCTTCCTAGGTTCTGGCCTTTCTAGGGAGTTTTTCCTAGCCACCGTGCTTCTACACCTGCATTGCTTGCTGTTTGGGGGTTTTAGGCTGGGTTTCTGTACATCACTTTCAGATATCAGCTGATGTAAGAAGGGCTATATAAATACATTTGATTTAATTTGATATCTGGCTGGGGTATAACAGCGTTTCCCTCCAGGCTGGGTCTGAGGGCTGTCTGGGGAGGACGAGAGGTTTGGTGTGAGCGGTCGCATTCGCACTTCGCTCCGTATAACTTTTCATTACATTTCATTATAGTACAACGGTTTGATCTGTCTAATCTTAGCAATTTCTTCTTAGCTAGCTACATAGCCGTCTTTGTATCAAAGATAATTGCGTAATTATCGTATTTCGTCGTCCTAACGTAGTCCACACTGCTATCTGCCCAGCAGCTAGCCAGCTAGCCAGCTAGCAAACGTCCACCGCCTACCGAATAGTAGTATAACTTTTCATTACATTTCATTACATTTCATTATAGTACAACGGTTTGATCTGTCTAATCTTAGCAATTTCTTCTTAGCTAGCTACATAGCCGTCTTTGTATCAAAGATAATTGCGTAATTATCGTATTTCGTCGTCCTAACGTAGTCTACACTGCTATCTGCCCAGCAGCTAGCCAGCTAGCAAACGTCCACCGTCTACCGAATAGCAGCACTATAGAAACTATTTTCACTCAACGGAACGACTTGATTAGTGTAGTGTTAGCTAGCAACATAGTTGTCTTTGCTGTCTTCGTATCCAAGATAATTGGGTAGTTCAGAGTGTGTAGTTTTAGAGTGATTATCTTAATTTACCGAGGTTAGCTAGCCAGCTATTTGTCGTCCTTAACGTAGGAAACACTGCTAGCTAGCCAACAGCTAGCCAACGTCTACCGAATAGAACTTCCACACTCAACAACCCGGTCGCATTCCGCTTCGCTCCACAGGTAGTATCACATTTTCATTTCATTTCATTACAGTACAACGGTTTGATTTGTTTGATCGTAGCTAGCTACATAGCTAGCTACATAGCCGTCTTTGTATCAAAGATAATTGTGTAGTCTAGAGCGATTTTCTAGGTTAGCTAGCCAGCTATTGTCGTTCTTTTAACGCAACGTAAAGTAATCAACACTGCTAGCTAGCAATCTAGCCACCGAATAGCAGCACTGTAGCAGCACTGTAGAAACTATTACACTCAACGGAACGACTTGATTAGTGTAGTGTCATCACCGCAGCCACTGCCAGCTAGCCTACAAAGTCACCAACGCAGCCACTGCCAACTAGCCTACTTCAGCAGTACTGTATCATTTTAATCATTTCAGTCAATAAGATTCTTGCTACGTAAGCTTAACTTTCTGAACATTCGAGACGTGTAGTCCACTTGTCATTCCAATCTCCTTTGCATTAGCGTAGCCTCTTCTGTAGCCTGTCAACTATGTGTCTGTCTATCCCTGTTCTCTCCTCTCTGCACAGACCATACAAACGCTTCACACCGCGTGGCCGCGCCCACCCTAATCTGGTGGTCCCAGCGCGCACGACCCACGTGGAGTTCCAGGTCTCCGGTAGCCTCTGGAACTGCCGATCTGCGGCCAACAAGGCAGAGTTCATCTCAGCCTATGCCTCCCTCCAGTCCCTCGACTTCTTGGCACTGACGGAAACATGGATCACCACAGATAACACTGCTACTCCTACTGCTCTCTCTTCGTCTGCCCACGTGTTCTCGCACACCCCGAGAGCAGCTGGTCAGCGGGGTGGTGGCACCGGGATCCTCATCTCTCCCAAGTGGTCATTCTCTCTTTCTCCCCTTACCCATCTGTCTATCGCCTCCTTTGAATTCCATGCTGTCACAGTTACCAGCCCTTTCAAGCTTAACATCCTTATCATTTATCGCCCTCCAGGTTCCCTCGGAGAGTTCATCAATGAGCTTGATGCCTTGATAAGCTCCTTTCCTGAGGACGGCTCACCTCTCACAGTTCTGGGCGACTTTAACCTCCCCACGTCTACCTTTGACTCATTCCTCTCTGCCTCCTTCTTTCCACTCCTCTCCTCTTTTGACCTCACCCTCTCACCTTCCCCCCCTACTCACAAGGCAGGCAATACGCTTGACCTCATCTTTACTAGATGCTGTTCTTCCACTAACCACATTGCAACTCCCCTCCAAGTCTCCGACCACTACCTTGTATCCTTTTCCCTCTCGCTCTCATCCAACACTTCCCACACTGCCCCTACTCGGATGGTATCGCGCCGTCCCAACCTTCGCTCTCTCTCCCCCGCTACTCTCTCCTCTTCCATCCTATCATCTCTCCCCTCTGCTCAAACCTTCTCCAACCTATCTCCTGATTCTGCCTCCTCAACCCTCCTCTCCTCCCTTTCTGCATCCTTTGACTCTCTATGTCCCCTATCCTCCAGGCCGGCTCGGTCCTCCCCTCCCGCTCCGTGGCTCGACGACTCATTGCGAGCTCACAGAACAGGGCTCCGGGCAGCCGAGCGGAAATGGAGGAAAACTCGCCTCCCTGCGGACCTGGCATCCTTTCACTCCCTCCTTTCTACATTTTCCTCGTCTGTCTCTGCTGCTAAAGCCACTTTCTACCACTCTAAATTCCAAGCATCTGCCTCTAACCCTAGGAAGCTCTTTGCCACCTTCTCCTC
This sequence comes from Salvelinus fontinalis, assembly GCF_029448725.1. Taxonomy (NCBI): domain Eukaryota; kingdom Metazoa; phylum Chordata; class Actinopteri; order Salmoniformes; family Salmonidae; genus Salvelinus; species Salvelinus fontinalis. Next base: position 45,352 of record NW_026601139.1, read on the forward strand.
CCTCCTGAATCCTCCTCCCCCTCCCCCCCCTCCTCCCTCTCTGCAGATGACTTCGTCAACCATTTTGAAAAGAAAGTCGACGACATCCGATCCTCGTTTGCTAAGTCAAACGACACCGCTGGTTCTGCTCACACTGCCCTACCCTGTGCTCTGACCTCTTTCTCCCCTCTCTCTCCAGATGAAATCTCGCGTCTTGTGACGGCCGGCCGCCCAACAACCTGCCCGCTTGAACCTATCCCCTCCTCTCTTCTCCAGACCATTTCCGGAGACCTTCTCCCTTACCTCACCTCGCTCATCAACTCATCCCTGACCGCTGGCTACGTCCCTTCCGTCTTCAAGAGAGCGATAGTTGCACCCCTTCTGAAAAAACCTACACGCGATCCCTCCGATGTCAACAACTACAGACCAGTGTCCCTTCTTTCTTTTCTCTCCAAAACTCTTGAACGTGCCGTCCTTGGCCAGCTCTCCTGCTATCTCTCTCAGAATGACCTTCTTGATCCAAATCAGTCAGGTTTCAAGACTAGTCATTCAACTGAGACTGCTCTTCTCTGTATCACGGAGGCGCTCTGCACTGCTAAAGCTAACTCTCTCTCCTCTGCTCTCATCCTTCTAGAACCATCGGCTGCCTTCGACACTGTGAACCATCAGATCCTCCTCTCCACCCTCTCCGAGTTGGGCATCTCCGGCGCGGCCCACGCTTGGATTGCGTCCTACCTGACAGGTCGCTCCTACCAGGTGGCGTGGCGAGAATCTGTCTCCTCACCACGTGCTCTCACCACTGGTGTCCCCCAAGGCTCTGTCCTAGGCCCTCTCCTATTTTCGCTATACACCAAGTCACTTGGCTCTGTCATAACCTCACATGGTCTCTCCTATCATTGCTATGCAGATGACACACAATTAATCTTCTCCTTTCCCCCTTCTGATGACCAGGTGGCGAATCGCATCTCTGCATGTCTGGGAGACATATCAGTGTGGATGACGGATCACCACCTCAAGCTGAACCTCGGCAAGACGGAGCTGCTCTTCCTCCCGGGGAAGGACTGCCCGTTCCATGATCTCGCCATCACGGTTGACAACTCCATTGTGTCCTCCTCCCAGAGCGCTAAGAACCTTGGCGTGATCCTGGACAACACCCTGTCGTTCTCAACTAACATCAAGGCGGTGGCCCGTTCCTGTAGGTTCATGCTCTACAACATCCGCAGAGTACGACCCTGCCTCACACAGGAAGCGGCGCAGGTCCTAATCCAGGCACTTGTCATCTCCCGTCTGGATTACTGCAACTCGCTGTTGGCTGGGCTCCCTGCCTGTGCCATTAAACTCCTACAACTCATCCAGAACGCCGTAGCCCGTCTGGTGTTCAACCTTCCCAAGTTCTCTCACGTCACCCCGCTCCTCCGCTCTCTCCACTGGCTTCCAGTTGAAGCTCGCATCCGCTACAAGACCATGGTGCTTGCCTACGGAGCTGTGAGGGGAACGGCACCTCAGTACCTCCAGGCTCTGATCAGGCCCTACACCCAAACAAGGGCACTGCGTTCATCCACCTCTGGCCTGCTCGCCTCCCTACCACTGAGGAAGTACAGTTCCCGCTCAGCCCAGTCAAAACTGTTCGCTGCTCTGGCCCCCAATGGTGGAACAAACTCCCTCACGACGCCAGGACAGCGGAGTCAATCACCACCTTCCGGAGACACCTGAAACCCCACCTCTTTAAGGAATACCTAGGATAGGATAAAGTAATCCTTCTGACCCCCCCCCCCCTTAAAAGATTTAGATGCACTGCTGTAAAGTGGCTGTTCCACTGGATGTCATAAGGTGAATGCACCAATTTGTAAGTCGCTCTGGATAAGAGCGTCTGCTAAATGACTTAAATGTAAATGTAAACGAGAGGATGATTTGATATCTGGCTGGGGTATAACAACGTTTCCCTCCAGGCTGGGTCTGAGGGCTGTCTGGGGAGGACGAGAGGATGATTTGATATCTGGCTGGGGTATAACAACGTTTCCCTTCAGGCTGGGTCTGAGGGCTGTCTGGGGAGGACGAGAGGATGATTTGATATCTGGCTGGGGTATAACAACGTTTCCCTTCAGGCTGGGTCTGAGGGCTGTCTGGGGAGGACGAGAGGATGGTCCAAGGTCCTTCCCTCCGGTCTGAGGACTGTCTGGGGAGGACGAGAGGATGAGGGGAGGACGAGAGGATGGGGGAGGACGAGAGGATGGGGGAGGACGAGAGGATGGTCCTGGGTCCTTCCCTCCGGTCTGAGGACTGTCTGGGGAGGACGAGAGGATGAGGGGAGGACGAGAGGATGGGGGAGGACGAGAGGATGAGGGGAGGATGAGAGGATGGTCCTGGGTCCTTCCCTCCGGTCTGAGGACTGTCTGGGGAGGACGAGAGGATGAGGGGAGGATGAGAGGATGAGGGGAGGACGAGAGGATGGTCCAGGGTCCTTGCAACCACACAGACCTGGGTTCAATTCTATTTGAAAACTTTTCCAATAGTTCCCTATAGGCTTGATGGAGCTTGCCTGGCTCATTACACCAATAGTTCCTACAGGCTTGATGGAGCTTGCCTGGCTCATTACACCAATAGTTCCTATAGGCTTGATGGAGCTTGCCTGGCTCATTACACCAATAGTTCCTATAGGCTTGATGGAGCTTGCCTGGCTCATTACACCAATAGGATACCCCGACAACTAGACACCCTGCACATCTGGCTTTCCACGCAGGTTAAAGTAAACGCTCAAAGTGTTTGACTTATTTTTAATAGTAACTGAACCCAGCTCTGGTGCCTGCTATCCACAGGAACACCCACCACCATGCTCCATGGATGTACTAAAATCATTTTAAGGGTCCCATTTTCTTCTTCTCTGGCCCCTCTCACCTCTTCCCTCGTGCCTCTTTCAGACCATTTAAGTCTTGTTGCTAGGGAAATCAGGGAAATCGGGGAAATCGGGGAAATCAGGGAAATCAGGGAAATCAGGGAAATCAGGGAAATCGTGAACGCGCCCCTTATGATGCTCCTCAAAGCATTCTACCAATCGGTCAAACAAGAACATTCTATATAATCTATGTATATAATCTATACATACTCTATAAACAATCGATACATAATCTATACGTACTCTATATTCTATACATAATCTATAAATACTATATACTCTATACATGCTCTATGCATACTCTATATTCTATACATAATCTATAAATACTCTATATTCTATACATACTCTATAAATACTCTATACTATATACATAATCTATACATACTCTATAAACAATCTATACATAATCTATACATACTCTATAAACAATCTATACATAATCTATACATAATCTATACATACTCTATACATAATCTATAAATACTCTATATTCTATACATACTCTATAAACAATCTATACATAATCTATACATACTCTATAAACAATCTATACATACTCTATAAACAATCTATACATAATCTGTACATACTCTATAAACAATCTATACATACTCTATAAACAATCTATACATAATCTATACATACTCTATATTCTATACATAATCTATAAATACTCTATATTCTATACATACTCTATACTATATACATAATCTATACATACTCTATAAACAATCTATACATAATCTATAAATACTCTATACATAATCTATACATACTCTATACATAATCTATACATACTCTATACATAATCTATAAATACTCTATACTCTATACATAATCTATACATACTGTATAAACAATCTATACATAATCTATAAATAGTCTATACATAATCTATAAATACTCTATATTCTATACATACTCTATAAACAATCTATGCATAATCTATACATACTCTATAAACAATCTATACATACTCTATAAACAATCTATACATAATCTATAAATACTCTATACTCTATACACACTCTATACATACTCTATAAACAATCTATACATAATCTATAAATAGTCTATACATAATCTATAAATACTCTATATTCTATACATACTCTATAAACAATCTATGCATAATCTATACATACACTATAAACAATCTATACATACTCTATAAACAATCTATACATAATCTATACATACTCTATATTCTATACATAATCTATAAATACTCTATATTCTATACATACTCTATACTATATACATAATCTATACATACTCTATAAACAATCTATACATAATCTATAAATACTCTATACATAAACTATACATACTCTATACTCTATACATAATCTATACATAATCTATAAATACTCTATACTCTATACATACTCTATAAACAATCTATACATAATCTGTACATACTCTATAAACAATCTATACATACTCTATAAACAATCTATACATAATCTATACATACTCTATATTCTATACATAATCTATAAATACTCGATAATCTATACATAATCTATAAATACTCTATAATCTATACATAATCCATAAATACTCTATACTCTATACATAATCTATGCATACTCTATACTCTATACATAATATATACATAATCTATAAATACTCTATACTCTATGCATAATCTATACATAATCTATATTCTATACATACTCTATATTCTATAGATAATCTATACATACTCTATACTCTATACATAATCTATACATACTCCATACTCTATACATAATCTATACTCTATACATACTCTATATTCTATACATAATCTATACTATATACATACTCTATACTCTATACATACTCTATATTCTATACATACTCTATATTCTATACATGATCTATAATCTATACATAATCTATAAATACTCTACACTCTATACATAATCTATACATACTCTATACTCTATACATAATCTATAAATACTCTATACTCTATACATAATCTATAAATACTCTATACTCTATACATAATCTATACATACTCTATATTCTATACATAATCTATACATACTCTATATTCTATACATAATCTATACATACTCTATAAACAATCTATACATAATCTACACATACTCTATATTCTATACATAATCTGTGAATAATCTATAGTCTATACATAATCTATACATACTCTAGATTCTATACATACTCTATATTCTATACATACTCTATACTATATACATAATATATACATGCTCTATACATACTACATACATACTCCATACATACTCTATTTTCTACACATATGCTGTACTCAATGATTCAACTAGGTAAGATTGTGGACATATCTTGCAATTAGAGTATTTGATAAATGTAGAATTTGTAGTCCTATCTTTTAGAGTTTACAAAGCACTTGTTCCTATCAGCTCCAGAGCTCTGAAGTAAATCCCTGTTTTTTTTCCTCTTGTGATCATCTTTGCTGTTTCATTTAGCATTTTGTTATCATTACTACAGCAGCACTACTGCATAATTTCTCTGAAAGTCTAAAAAATTGGCATATAAATATGAATGTAAACATTGGCGGTAAACTACCACGTCCGTCGCAGGTTTAAATCTGTAGTGAGCACATTTTCAAGAGTTCACATTAGCATTAATTAAACATACTCAGTAGTCTATACATATTCTATCTATACTATATATTCTACACCTATATACTCTATATATACTGTATACATTTTCTGTACGTACTATAAACATAATCTATAATATGCTATAGTCTATACATAATCTACATTATATACATATTATATACTCTATACATACTCTACATTATATATATATTATTTACATACAATATACTCTATACATAGTCCATACATAATCTACATTATATACATATTACATACTCTATACATACGCTAGAGTCTATACATACTCTATGCATACTCTGTACAAAATACATACTATATACATATTCCATACTCTATATATACACTCTTCAAATACTCTATACTATATACATAGTCCATGCATACTCTATACATATTCTATAAATGATCTGTGAAGACACATCTCTACAGACCACGGACCACACTAGGCTCTGAGTAGGCCTAGCCTCCATGAAGAACCCAGCAGACCATGAGCTCATCATATAAATCTCTATAGAGACAACCTTCTCACTACAGACTCATCCAACAATTCACCAGGGCCTAACCTCACTGACTGGCCAACAGACAATTATACATGCACAGAGAAAATCAGAGAGAGCGAGACACAGCTATAGAAACAGAGGGAGAAGAGAGAGCGAGAGAGAGAGAGAGAGAGAGCGGAAGAGAGAGAGAGACAGCGAGAGAGACAGAGAGAAAGAAAGAAAGAAAGAGAGAGAGAGAGAGAGAGAGAGAGAGAGAGAGAGAGAGAGAGAGAGAGAGAGAGAGAGAGAGAGAGAGAGAGAGAGAGAGAGAGAGAGAGAGAGAGAGAGAGAGAGAGAGAGAGAGAGAGAGAGAGAGAGAGAGAGAGAGAGAGAGAGAGAGAGACAGAGAGACAGAGAGACAGAGAGATAGAGAGAGAGAGAGAGAGAGAGAGAGAGCGGAAGAGAGAGAGAGAGAGAGAGAGAGAGAGAGGGAGAGAGAGAGAGAGAGAGAGAGAGAGAGAGAGAGAGAGAGAGAGCGGAAGAGAGAGAGAGAGAGAGAGACAGCGAGAGAGACAGAGAGAAAGAAAGAAAGAGACAGAGAGAGAGAGAGACAGACAGAAAATCAGAGAGATTTAACAGCTATAGAAACAGAGGGAGAAGGGGGGGAGAGAGAGAGAGAGAGAGACAGACAGAAAATCAGAGAGATTTAACAGCTATAGAAACAGAGGGAGACGGGAGAGAGAGAGACAGACAGAGAGAGAAAATCAAAGAGATGGGAGACAGAGAAAAGAAATATATATGTGGGCAAGACAAAGAGGTGGTCAATGTCCTCACATTATCCCCATTATACCCCCTGCTGCCTCCCTCGGCCCAGCGGCTGCCATGGCTACCCAGCCCCCCCAGTCCCCAGTCAGACACGGACCATGTAATAAAATGAACAGGAATCTGTAGTTTATGGGAACAATAATGTGATGGAAAGGAAGGCCCTACCTCCCTCCCACCTAGCCCATCTATGCTCCCGTGCTTACCCACCCATCCCTTCACCCCGACCACCACCACAACGAGCAGCAAAAAAAACATAAACGAAGGCAGGAGGTAAGAGGTTACCCATCAATTCCCAACATGGCTAGAGAGAGCCAGCCCTGAACGGGACAGCGGCAGGGTTGAGGAACGCTCCATTGTCCAGACCCATTTATACAGCAGTTTGGAGCATGTGGTGCCGTACGAGAGAGAGTCATGGAGTATGTCACCGTCTTGCCCTCCTACCCAGCTGGCTCAATTAGAGGAGGGACGGGGCTGAGCACCGCTATACAGCATGCCTATGTATTGTCCTGAAGACTGATGGATGCTCCCGAGTGGCGCAGCGGTCTGGAAGTACTCCAGGCATATCTAAATACATGTTGTCTCTGCTAAGGGCTACAGTACTGTAGGATGTAGAGGAGGAGACAGGGGATAGTAGAGGTACTGTAGGATGTAGAGGAGGAGGAGACAGGGGATGGTAGAGGTACTGTAGGATGTAGAGGAGGAGACAGGGGATGGTAGAGGTACTGTAGGATGTAGAGGAGGAGGAGACAGGGGATGGTAGAGGTACTGTAGGATGTAGAGGAGGAGGAGACAGGGGATGGTAGAGGTACTGTAGGATGTAGAGGAGGAGACAGGGGATGGTAGAGGTACTGTATGATGTAGAGGAGGAGGAGACAGGGGGTGGTAGAGGTACTGTAGGATGTAGAGGAGGAGGAGACAGGGGATGGTAGAGATACTGTAGGATGTAGAGGAGGAGACAGGGGATGGTAGAGGTACTGTAGGATGTAGAGGAGGAGGAGACAGGGGATGGTAGAGGTACTGTAGGATGTAGAGGAGGAGGAGACAGGGGATGGTAGAGGTACTGTAGGATGTAGAGGAGGAGACAGGGGATGGTAGAGGTACTGTAGGATGTAGAGGAGGAGGAGACAGGGGATGGTAGAGGTACTGTAGGATGTAGAGGAGGAGGAGACAGGGGATGGTAGAGGTACTGTAGGATGTAGAGGAGGAGACAGGGGATGGTAGAGGTACTGTAGGATGTAGAGGAGGAGACAGGGGATGGTAGAGGTACTGTAGGATGTAGAGGAGGAGACAGGGGATGGTAGAGGTACTGTAGGATGTAGAGGAGGAGGAGACAGGGGATGGTAGAGGTACTGTAGGATGTAGAGGAGGAGACAGGGGATGGTAGAGGTACTGTAGGATGTAGAGGAGGAGACAGGGGATGGTAGAGGTACTGTAGGATGTAGAGGAGGAGGAGACAGGGGATGGTAGAGGTACTGTAGGATGTAGAGGAGGAGGAGACAGGGGATGGTAGAGATACTGTAGGATGTAGAGGAGGAGACAGGGGATGGTAGAGGTACTGTAGGATGTAGAGGAGGAGGAGACAGGGGATGGTAGAGGTACTGTAGGATGTAGAGGAGGAGGAGACAGGGGATGGTAGAGGTACTGTAGGATGTAGAGGAGGAGGAGACAGGGGATGGTAGAGGTACTGTAGGATGTAGAGGAGGAGGAGACAGGGGATGGTAGAGGTACTGTAGGATGTAGAGGAGGAGGAGACAGGGGGTGGTAGAGGTACTGTAGGATGTAGAGGAGGAGGAGACAGGGGATGGTAGAGGTACTGTATGATGTAGAGGAGGAGACAGGGGATGGTAGAGGTACTGTAGGATGTAGAGGAGGAGACAGGGGATGGTAGAGGTACTGTAGGATGTAGAGGAGGAGACAGGGGATGGTAGAGGTACTGTAGGATGTAGAGGAGGAGACAGGGGATGGTAGAGGTACTGTAGGATGTAGAGGAGGAGACAGGGGGATGGTAGAGGTACTGTATGATGTAGAGGAGGAGGAGACAGGGGATGGTAGAGGTACTGTAGGATGTAGAGGAGGAGACAGGGGATGGTAGAGGTACTGTAGGATGTAGAGGAGGAGGAGACAGGGGATGGTAGAGGTACTGTAGGATGTAGAGGAGGAGGAGACAGGGGATGGTAGAGGTACTGTAGGATGTAGAGGAGGAGGAGACAGGGGATGGTAGAGGTACTGTAGGATGTAGAGGAGGAGGAGACAGGGGATGGTAGAGGTACTGTAGGATGTAGAGGAGGAGGAGACAGGGGATGGTAGAGGTACTGTAGGATGTAGAGGAGGAGGAGACAGGGGATGGTAGAGGTACTGTAGGATGTAGAGGAGGAGGAGACAGGGGATGGTAGAGGTACTGTAGGATGTAGAGGAGGAGACAGGGGGATGGTAGAGGTACTGTAGGATGTAGAGGAGGAGGAGACAGGGGATGGTAGAGGTACTGTAGGATGTAGAGGAGGAGGAGACAGGGGATGGTAGAGGTACTGTAGGATGTAGAGGAGGAGACAGGGGATGGTAGAGATACTGTATGATGTAGAGGAGGAGGAGACAGGGGGTGGTAGAGGTACTGTAGGATGTAGAGGAGGAGGAGACAGGGGATGGTAGAGGTACTGTAGGATGTAGAGGAGGAGGAGACAGGGGATGGTAGAGGTACTGTAGGATGTAGAGGAGGAGACAGGGGATGGTAGAGGTACTGTAGGATGTAGAGGAGGAGGAGACAGGGGATGGTAGAGGTACTGTAGGATGTAGAGGAGGAGGAGACAGGGGATGGTAGAGGTACTGTAGGATGTAGAGGAGGAGGAGACAGGGGATGGTAGAGGTACTGTAGGATGTAGAGGAGGAGGAGACAGGGGATGGTAGAGGTACTGTAGGATGTAGAGGAGGAGACAGGGGGTGGTAGAGGTACTGTATGATGTAGAGGAGGAGACAGGGGATGGTAGAGGTACTGTAGGATGTAGAGGAGGAGGAGACAGGGGATGGTAGAGGTACTGTAGGATGTAGAGGAGGAGACAGGGGATGGTAGAGGTACTGTAGGATGTAGAGGAGGAGGAGACAGGGGGTGGTAGAGATACTGTATGATGTAGAGGAGGAGGAGACAGGGGATGGTAGAGGTACTGTAGGATGTAGAGGAGGAGACAGGGGATAGTAGAGGTACTGTATGATGTAGAGGAGGAGGAGACAGGGGATAGTAGAGGTACTGTAGGATGTAGAGGAGGAGACAGGGGATGGTAGAGGTACTGTAGGATGTAGAGGAGGAGACAGGGGATGGTAGAGGTACTGTAGGATGTAGAGGAGGAGACAGGGGATGGTAGAGGTACTGTAGGATGTAGAGGAGGAGACAGGGGATGGTAGAGATACTGTAGGATGTAGAGGAGGAGGAGACAGGGGATGGTAGAGGTACTGTAGGATGTAGAGGAGGAGGAGACAGGGGATGGTAGAGGTACTGTAGGATGTAGAGGAGGAGACAGGGGATGGTAGAGGTACTGTAGGATGTAGAGGAGGAGGAGACAGGGGATGGTAGAGGTACTGTAGGATGTAGAGGAGGAGACAGGGGATGGTAGAGGTACTGTAGGATGTAGAGGAGGAGGAGACAGGGGATGGTAGAGATACTGTAGGATGTAGAGGAGGAGGAGACAGGGGATGGTAGAGGTACTGTATGATGTAGAGGAGGAGGAGACAGGGGATGGTAGAGGTACTGTAGGATGTAGAGGAGGAGGAGACAGGGGATGGTAGAGGTACTGTAGGATGTAGAGGAGGAGGAGACAGGGGATGGTAGAGGTACTGTAGGATGTAGAGGAGGAGACAGGGGATGGTAGAGATACTGTAGGATGTAGAGGAGGAGACAGGGGATGGTAGAGGTACTGTAGGATGTAGAGGAGGAGGAGACAGGGGATGGTAGAGGTACTGTAGGATGTAGAGGAGGAGGAGACAGGGGATGGTAGAGGTACTGTAGGATGTAGAGGAGGAGGAGACAGGGGATGGTAGAGGTACTGTAGGATGTAGAGGAGGAGGAGACAGGGGATAGTAGAGGTACTGTAGGATGTAGAGGAGGAGACAGGGGATGGTAGAGGTACTGTAGGATGTAGAGGAGGAGACAGGGGATGGTAGAGGTACTGTAGGATGTAGAGGAGGAGGAGACAGGGGATGGTAGAGGTACTGTAGGATGTAGAGGAGGAGACAGGGGATGGTAGAGGTACTGTAGGATGTAGAGGAGGAGGAGACAGGGGATGGTAGAGGTACTGTAGGATGTAGAGGAGGAGGAGACAGGGGATGGTAGAGGTACTGTAGGATGTAGAGGAGGAGGAGACAGGGGATAGTAGAGGTACTGTAGGATGTAGAGGAGGAGGAGACAGGGGATGGTAGAGATACTGTAGGATGTAGAGGAGGAGACAGGGGATGGTAGAGATACTGTATAGACAGTAGCTAATAGCTATTTGAAGCTAGGTCCGGAGATGGCTGCTGGGTGGTCTAACACAAAGGTTCTGCTACATTTTAATTTGATCACCCTTTGGCAGGATAATGTTTTTTGCAATCCGGGAAATGTCCAACTTTCACTGATTTGAAGTTTTAAACGGCTTACGAAGTGTCAAACTGGCTCAAATTATGCTCCGTCATCGGTAGAGTTTCCTGTGTAGGTGTGATGTAGATACTGATGCTACTCTGCAGTCCGAGCCTAAGGAGAAAGAATAACGAATCGATGACTGCTAGTTCTAAAGTGCATCCCAAATGGCAACCTACCCCTTTGGGCCCTGGTCACAAGTAGTGCACTACATAAGGGATAGAGTGTTGTTTGGGACACAGGCTTACAAGATGAATGCTTTACTGTAGCTGTGCATTTTGTAGCAGCAGTTGGATCGTGCCCCTCGAGGTTAACCTCCGTAGAGACGGATTTAACTTTACTACCTGTGTTTACAGGAGAATAACTTTCTAAACAACATGTGTGTGTAGGGGTGGTGATCTACTAACCTGTGTGTCCTAAACCAGGTGTGTTATTAACCAGTCAATGGACCAGGTGTGTTATTAACCAGGGAATGGACCAGGTGTGTTATTAACCAGGGAATGGACCAGGTGTGTTATTAACCAGTCAATGAACCAGGTGTGTTATTAACCAGGGAATGGACCAGGTGTGTTATTAACCAGTCAATGGACCAGGTGTGTTATTAACCAGGGAATGGACCAGGTGTGTTATTAACCAGTCAATGGACCAGGTGTGTTATTAACCAGGGAATGGACCAGGTGTGTTATTAACCAGTGAATGTTATTAACCAGTCAATGGACCAGGTGTGTTATTAACCAGTGAATGTTATTAACCAGTCAATGGACCAGGTGTGTTATTAACTAGTCAATGGACCAGGTGTGTTATTAACCAGGGAATGGACCAGGTGTGTTATTAACCAGTGAATGGACCAGGTGTGTTATTAACCAGTCAATGGACCAGGTGTGTTATTAACCAGTCAATGGACCAGGTGTGTTATTAACCAGTCAATGGACCAGGTGTGTTATTAACCAGGGAATGTTATTAACCAGGGAATGGACCAGGTGTGTTATTAACCAGTGAATGTTATTAACCAGTCAATGGACCAGGTGTGTTATTAACCAGTGAATGAACCAGGTGTGTTATTAACCAGTCAATGGACCAGGTGTGTTATTAACCAGTCAATGGAACAGGTGTGTTATTAACCAGTCAATGAACCAGGTGTGTTATTAACCAGTCAATGAACCAGGTGTGTTATTAACCAATGACTAGACCAGGGCTCATAACACTACCTATGTCTACTGATCAGGTCTAGAGAACCTGTGTGGTTCCTTGTGATGCCTGGAGCAGGGCTCGTAGGACCGGGGCTCGTAGGACCGGGGCTCGTAGGACCGGGGCTCGTAGGACCGGGGCTCGTAGGACCGGGGCTCGTAGGACCGGGGCTCGTAGGACCGGGGCTCGTAAGACCGGGGCTCGTAGGACCAGGGCTCGTAGGACCGGGGCTCATAGGACCAGGGCTCGTAGGACCAGGGCTCGTAGGACCGGGGCTCGTAGGACCGGGGCTCGTAGGACCGGGGCTCGTAGGACCGGGGCTCGTAGGACCGGGGCTCGTAAGACCGGGGCTCGTAGGACCAGGGCTCGTAGGACCGGGGCTCATAGGACCAGGGCTCGTAGGACCAGGGCTCGTAGGACCAGGGCTCGTAGGACCGGGGCTCGTAGGACCGGGGCTCGTAGGACCGGGGCTCGTAGGACCAGGGCTCGTAGGACCGGGGCTCGTAGCACCACCGGCTGCATCGTGTCTCTCAGGTTCCTCTCCATAGACCTGGATCTTCTCAGGGTCTCCATGGCTTCATGGTTCGACTTCCCCAGTAGAGACTCTCCGTTCACCGCTATCAGCTGGTCGTTAACACGCAGACGACCATCCTGTAGGAAACACAAACAAGCATAAATAATGCCCTAAAATAAAGCGACTTACAGAAGTGGAAGGAAGGAAGGTAGGTAGATACTGTTCATTTTTATTGTTTATTTCACTTTTGTATATTATCTATTGTCACGGGGTAGCAGGGAGACTGGCACGGGGTAGCAGCGAGACTGTCACTGGGTAGCAGCGAGACTTTCACGGGGTAGCAGGGAAACTGTCACGGGGTAGCAGCGAGACTCGCACGGGGTAGCAGGGAAACTGTCACGGGGTAGAAGCGAGACTGGCACGGGGTAGCAGGGAGACTTGTACGGGGTAGCAGGGAGACTGGCACGGGGTAGCAGGGAGATTGTCACAGGGTAGCAGGGAGATTGTCACAGGGTAGCAGGGAGACTGGCACGGGGTAGAAGGGGGACTGGCACAGGGTAGCAGGGAGACTGGCACAGGGTAGCAGGGAGACTGGCACGGGGTAGAGGGAGACTGGCACGGGGTAGCAGGGAGACTGTCACGGGGTAGCAGCGAGACTGGCATGGGGTAGCAGGGAGACTGGCACGGGGTAGCAGGGAGACTGGCACGGGGTAGCATGGAGACTGGCACGGGGTAGCATGGAGACTGGCACGGGGTAGCAGGGAGACTGGCACGGGGTAGCAGGGAGACTGGCACGCGGTAGCAGGGAGACTGGCTGTCTACCTTCCTGCCAACAGTTGATGTTGATATGTGTCTGTTACTTGAACTCTGTGAAGCATTTATTTGGGCTGCAATCTGAGGTGCAGTGAACTCTAATGATCTAATCCTCTGCAGCAGAGGTAACTCTGGGTCTTCCTATCCTGTGGCGGTCCTCATGAGAGACAGTTTCATCATAGTGCTTGATGGTTTTTGCGACTGCACTTGACGAAACTTTCCAAGTTCTTGACATTTTCTAGATTGACCTGCCTTCATGTCTTAAAGTAATGCTGGACTCTCATTTCTCTTTGATTACTTGAGCTGTTCATGCCATAATATGGACTTGGTCTTTAACCAAATAGGGCTATCTTCTGTATACCACCCTTACCTTGTCACAACACAACTGTTTGGCTCAGACACATTAAGAATGACATTTAACATGGCACACCTGTTAAGTGAAATTCATTCCAGGTGACTACCTCATGAAGCTGGTTGAGAGAATGCGCAAAGCTGTCATCAAGGCAAAGGGTGACTACTTTGAACACTCTCAAATATAAAATATATTTTGATTTGTTTAAAACTTTTTTTGGTTACTACATGATTCCATATGTGTTATTTCATAGTGTTGATGTCTTCAATATTATTCTACAATGTAGAAAATAGCAACAATAAAGAAAAACCTGTGAATGAGTAGGTGTGTCCAAACATCTGACCGGCAGTGCACATTGATATGGAGTTACCTGCTAGTTGTTACTCTGTAGCCGGACAGAGAACGTGATTAATTACAACTTAATGTACGGGAGCATCCAATTCGTTTGATTGTGTGTACGGTTGTTTATCGAGTCCCTGATCTTAGCGAGACGATACGATGGAGCTGGCAGGACCACACAAATAGACCTGATTAGCAGATAGTAGTCTGCTCAGGGTCCCTATACCAGACTTAGCGGTCTACAAGCCAGAGGAGCTCTCAGCAGGTCTATCAGACTGTAGAGAGAGACAGTCAACAGACAGCAGTATAGACAGAGACAGAGACAGTCAACATACAGCAGTATAGAGAGAGACAGAGACAGTCAACAGACAGCAGTATAGACAGAGACAGAGACAGTCAACAGACAGCAGTATAGAGAGAGACAGACAGTCAACATACAGCAGGAGAGACATAGACAGTCAACAGGCAGTGTTATAGGCAGGGACAGTCAACATACAGCAGTATAGAGAGAGACAGAGACAGTCAACAGACAGTGTTATAGACAGAGACAGTCAACAGACAGCAGTATAGACAGAGACAGTCAACATACAGTGTTATAGACAGAGACAGAGACAGTCAACAGGCAGTGTTATAGACAGAGACAGTCAACAGACAGTGTTAGAGACAGAGACAGTCAACAGGCAGTGTTATAGACAGAGACAGTCAACATACAGTGTTATAGACAGAGACAGTCAACAGACAGCAGGATAGACAGAGACAGTCAACAGACAGCAAGAGAGACAGAGACAGTCAACAGACAGCAGGATAGACAGAGACAGAGACAGAGCCAGCAGGCAAACTTCACTCGTCATCTCCACAATGACCTCTAACCCGTAGCTTTTGACCCCTCTCTACCAGCCGGCTCTGGTCAGGGTGATGCTGTGTAAATGGGAGTGAGTGTTGATGGCCTTGAAAACACGCAGTAGTGAAGCTGTAAGTGGGGGACGGGGGAGGAGTGGTGTCTCTGTAAAGGGAGAGACATGGAAACCAGGGAGAGGCATGGAGAGACATGGAGAGACAGGGGACAGACATGGAGAGACAGGGGAGAGACAGGGGAGAGACAGGGGAGAGACAGGGGAGAGACAGGGGAGAGACATGGAGAGACATGGAGAGACATGGAGAGACATGGAGAGACAGGGGACAGACATGGAGAGACAGGGGAGAGACAGGGGAGAGACAGGGGAGAGACAGGGGAGAGACATGGAGAGACATGGAGAGACATGGAGAGACAGGGGAGAGACAGGGGAGAGACATGGAGAGACATGGAGAGACAGGGGAGAGACATGGAGAGACAGGGGAGAGACAGGGGAGAGACATGGAGAGACATGGGAGAGACAGGGGAGAGACAGGGGAGAGACATGGAGAGACATGGGAGAGACATGGAGAGACAGGGGAGAGACAGGGAAGAGACATGGACATGAGAGGCTGAACAGGAAGAGACATGGAGAGAGGCTGAACAGGAAGAAACATGGAGAGACAGGGGAGAGACAGGGGAGAGACAGGGGAGAGACAGGGGAGAGACATGGAGAGACATGGAGAGACATGGAGAGACAGGGGAGAGACATGGGAGAGACAGGGGAGAGACACGGAGAGACACGGAGAGACATGGAGAGACAGGGGAGAGACATGGAGAGACATGGAGAGACAGGGGAGAGACATGGAGAGACATGGAGAGACAGGGGAGAGACAGGGGAGAGACATGGAGAGACATGGAGAAACAGGGGAGAGACATGGAGAGACATGGAGAGACAGGGGAGAGACAGGGGAGAGACAGGGGAGAGACATGGAGAGACATGGAGAGACAGGGGAGAGACATGGAGAGACATGGAGAGACAGGGGAGAGACAGGGGAGAGACATGGAGAGACAGGGAAAAGACATGGAGAGACATGGAGAGACAGGGGGAGACAGGGAAGAGACATGGAGAGAGGCTGAACAGGAAGAGACATGGAGAGAGGCTGAACAGGAAGAGACATGGAGAGAGGCTGAACAGGAAGAGACATGGAGAGACGCTGAACAGGAAGAGACATGGAGAGACGCTGAACAGGAAGAGACATGGAGAGAGGCTGAACAGGAAGAGACATGGAGAGAGGCTGAACAGGAAGAGACATGGAGAGACGCTGAACAGGAAGAGACACGGAGAGACGCTGAACAGGAAGAGACATGGAGAGACGCTGAACTGGAAGAGACATGGAGAGACGCTGAACTGGAAGAGACATGGAGAGACGCTGAACAGGAAGAGACATGGAGAGACGCTGAACAGGAAGAGACATGGAGAGACGCTGAACGGGAAGAGACATGGAGAGACGCTGAACAGGAAGAGACATGGAGAGACGCTGAACTGGAAGAGACATGGAGAGACGCTGAACAGGAAGAGACATGGAGAGACGCTGAACAGGAAGAGACATGGAGAGAGGCTGAACTGGAAGAGACATGGAGAGACGCTGAACAGGAAGAGACATGGAGAGACGCTGAACGGGAAGAGACATGGAGAGACGCTGAACAGGAAGAGACACGGAGAGACTCTGAACAGGAAGAGACACGGAGAGACGCTGAACAGGAAGAGACACGGAGAGACGCTGAACAGGAAGAGACATGGAGAGACGTTGAACGGGAAGAGACATGGAGAGACGCTGAACAGGAAGAGACATGGAGAGACGCTGAACTGGAAGAGACATGGAGAGACGCTGAACAGGAAGAGACATGGAGAGAGGCTGAACTGGAAGAGACATGGAGAGACGCTGAACGGGAAGAGACATGGAGAGACGCTGAACGGGAAGAGACATGGAGAGACGCTGAACGGGAAGAGACACGGAGAGACGCTGAACAGGAAGAGACACGGAGAGACTCTGAACAGGAAGAGACACGGAGAGACGCTGAACAGGAAGAGACACGGAGAGACGCTGAACAGGAAGAGACATGGAGAGACGCTGAACGGGAAGAGACATGGAGAGAGGCTGAACAGGAAGAGACATGGAGAGACGCTGAACAGGAAGAGACATGGAGAGACGCTGAACAGGAAGAGACATGGAGAGACGCTGAACAGGAAGAGACACGGAGAGACGCTGAACAGGAAGAGACACGGAGAGAGGCTGAACAGGAAGAGACATGGAGAGAGGCTGAACTGGAAGAGACATGGAGAGACGCTGAACAGGAAGAGACATGGAGAGACGCTGAACAGGAAGAGACATGGAGAGACGCTGAACAGGAAGAGACATGGAGAGACGCTGAACTGGAAGAGACATGGAGAGACGCTGAACAGGAAGAGACATGGAGAGAGGCTGAACAGGAAGAGACATGGAGAGAGGCTGAACGGGAAGAGATATGGAGAGACGCTGAACGGGAAGAGACATGGAGAGACGCTGAACAGGAAGAGACATGGAGAGAGGCTGAACAGGAAGAGACATGGAGAGAGGCTGAACAGGAAGAGACATGGAGAGAGGCTGAACAGGAAGAGACATGGAGAGACGCTGAACAGGAAGAGACATGGAGAGACGCTGAACAGGAAGAGACATGGAGAGACGCTGAACAGGAAGAGACATGGAGAGACGCTGAACAGGAAGAGACATGGAGAGACGCTGAACAGGAAGAGACATGGAGAGACGCTGAACTGGAAGAGACATGGAGAGACTCTGAACAGGAAGAGACATGGAGAGACGCTGAACAGGAAGAGACATTGAGAGACGCTGAACAGGAAGAGACATGGAGAGACGCTGAACAGGAAGAGACATTGAGAGACTCTGAACTGGAAGAGACATGGAGAGACGCTGAACAGGAAGAGACATGGAGAGACGCTGAACAGGAAGAGACATGGAGAGAGGCTGAACTGGAAGAGACATGGAGAGACGCTGAACAGGAAGAGACATGGAGAGAGGCTGTTTAGTGAATCTAAGAGAATACCTTGAGAATACCTAAGAGAATACCTTGAGGACAGGAGTTTGACAACAACAAGCTCTCTTAGTGAACATAAATTATTACAAACAGATCAATACTACCGGTGTTTTTGTGTTATTAACAGCAGTGTTGTGAAATAGCCTACCTCTGACTGACTGTAGATGACTCACTTGTCCCTTCCTGTCCCTTCCTGTCCCTTCCTGTCCCTTCCTGTCCCTTCCTGTCCCTTCCTGTCCCTTCCTGTCCCTTCGTGGCCTTCCTGTCCCTTCCTGTCCCTTCCTGTCCTTCCTGTCCTTCCTGTCCCTTCCTTTCCCTTCCTGTCCCTTCCTGTCCCTTCCTGTCCCCTCCTGTCCTTCCTGTCCCTTCCTGTCCCTTCCTGTCCCTTCCCGGCCTTCCCGGCCCTTCCCGTCCATTCCCGTCCTTCCCGTCCCTTCCCGTCCCTTCCTGTCCCTTCCCGTCCCTTCCCGTCCTTCCTGTCCCTTCCCGTCCCTTCCCGTCCCTTCCAGTCCCTTCCTGTCCTTCCTGTCCCTTCCTGTCCCTTCCTGTCCCTTCCCGGCCTTCCCGTCCCTTCCCGGCCCTTCCCGGCCCTTCCCGGCCTTCCTGTCCCTTCCTGGCCCTTCCTGTCCCCTCCTGTCCTTCCTGTCCCTTCCTGTCCCTTCCTGTCCCTTCCCGTCCCTTCCTGTCCTTCCTGTCCCTTCCTGTCCCTTCCCGTCCCTTCCCGTCCCTTCCTGTCCTTCCTGTCCCTTCCTGTCCTTCCTGTCCCTTCCTGTCCCTTCCCGTCCTTCCTGTCCCTTCCTGTCCCTTCCCGTCCTTCCTGTCCCTTCCCGTCCCTTCCCGTCCCTTCCCGGCCTTCCTGTCCCTTCCCGTCCCTTCCTGTCCTTCCTGTCCCTTCCTGTCCCTTCCTGTCCTTTCCTGTCCCTTCCTGTCCCTTCCTGTCCCTTCCTGTCCCTTCCTGTCCCTTCGTGGCCCTTCCTGTCCCTTCCCGTCCCTTCCTGTCCTTCCTGTCCCTTCCTGTCCCTTCCCGTCCCTTCCCGTCCCTTCCTGTCCTTCCTGTCCCTTCCTGTCCCTTCCTGTCCCTTCCTGTCCCTTCCCGTCCTTCCTGTCCCTTCCCGTCCCTTCCCGTCCCTTCCCGTCCCTTCCTGGCCTTCCTGTCCCTTCCTGTCCCTTCCTGTCCCTTCCTGTCCCTTCCTGGCCTTCCTGTCCCTTCCTGTCCCTTCCTGTCCCTTCCTGGCCCTTCCTGGCCCTTCCTGTCCCTTCCTGTCCCTTCCTGTCCATTCTCTGACTGACCCAAGCCCAAGGTCTTCGATAGAGAGACAGCATAACAGAGGAGGGTTGACTGGGCAGACAGAGGAGTAAGAGAGGGAGAGGAGAGGGACAGACAGACAGAGGAGTAAGAGAGGGAGAGGAGAGGGACAGACAGAGGAGTAAGAGAGGGAGAGGAGAGGGACAGACAGAGGAGTAAGAGAGGGAGAGGAGAGGGACAGACAGAGGAGTAAGAGAGGGAGAGGAGAGGGACAGACAGACGAGTAAGAGAGGGAGAGGAGAGGGACAGACAGACAAGTAAGAGAGGGAGAGGAGAGGGACAGACAGAGGAGTAAGAGAGGGAGAGGAGAGGGACAGACAGAGGAGTAAGAGAGGGAGAGGAGAGGGACAGACAGAGGAGTAAGAGAGGGAGAGGAGAGGGACAGACAGAGGAGTAAGAGAGGGAGAGGAGAGGGACAGACAGACGAGTAAGAGAGGGAGAGGAGAGGGACAGACAGAGGAGTAAGAGAGGGGGAGGAGAGGGACAGACAGACGAGTAAGAGAGGGAGAGGAGAGGGACAGACAGAGGAGTAAGAGAGGGAGAGGAGAGGGACAGACAGAGGAGTAAGAGAGGGAGAGGAGAGGGACAGACAGAGGAGTAAGAGAGGGAGAGGAGATGGACAGACATACGAGTAAGAGAGGGAGAGGAGAGGGACAGACAGAGGAGTAAGAGAGGGAGAGGAGAGGGACAGACAGACGAGTAAGAGAGGGAGAGGAGAGGGACAGACAGACGAGTAAGAGAGGGAGAGGAGAGGGACAGACAGACGAGTAAGAGAGGGAGAGGAGAGGGACAGACAGAGGAGAAAGAGAGGGAGAGGAGAGGGACAGACAGACGAGTAAGAGAGGGAGAGGAGAGGGACAGACAGAGGAGTAAGAGAGGGAGAGGAGAGGGACAGACAGAGGAGTAAGAGAGGGAGAGGAGAGGGACAGAGACGAGTAAGAGAGGGAGAGGAGAGGGACAGACAGACGAGTAGGAGAGGGAGAGGAGAGGGACAGAGACGAGTGAGAGAGGGAGAGGAGAGGGACAGAGACGAGTAAGAGAGGGAGAGGAGAGGGACAGACAGATGAGTTTGGGAGAGAAGACGAAAGGAGGGTTGTCAGGGGCTTTGCTGTCTGAAGGAGAGAAATGGCTGCCTCTCCTTCAGCCAGGGCTGTCTGCTGCCGTTTGAAGTAGAGAGATAAATATGGAGAGGGAGAGACTAAAGGCTCATTTGGGAGCTGAGAGACACATCCCACCCACAGACTCTCTGGGACAGCTCCAGATAATTACCAGGCATTTATTAATTAGTCTAAATGTGGCTGAGCAAGGGATGGTGGGATGGGGAGAGGAGAGGGGAGGGTAGGAGAGGAGAGGAGAGGAGAGGAGAGGAGAGGGGAGGTTGGAAGGATTGGGAGAGGAGAGGAGAGGAGAGGAGAGGAGAGGAGAGGAGAGGAGAGGAGAGGAGAGGAGAGGTGTAGAGATGAGGGGATGTGGAGAGGGTTGGGAGAGGATGGAGGGATTAACATTTCTTTAAGAAGTTATGCTCAGTGTTCACAGCAGTAAATAAAGGAAAAGGAGACGGAGGCAAATGAAGTGATAGAGAGAGAGAGATGAGAATAACTGTTAAGAGAGGACCAATGTTTCTCTGAGCCCATCGCTTCCTCTCTCTCCTTCAAGGACTTGAACCCCATTGCGAATATGTGGTTTGAATTGAAGAGGGCAGTACATAAGCACAGATTAATGATATCGAGGAACTGGACAGATGATGTATGGTAGACCGGTCTAAGATCCCTCCCATTGTGTTCTCCAACTCTGAAAAATACTCAGGGTCGGTATCCTTGCAAGGGGAGGGTGGCTGGAGTACTGAAAACAGGGATGCCAATCATTTTGACCTCCTATCTTTATATTGATTACTTGTTAATTAAACAATATCTCTTTATCAATTGTATTAGTATAAAATCATATACTTTTCCTGATTCGTTTTAGCATAAAATATAGCTCGGTATACGGAATTATTTATTTGAGTATTTGTTTGCAGATCTTTTTCCCAGGATGCAATAATGATGGACCTGCCGGTACTGTGAGAGTCTGTGTGGGCTAATTGAGAACTGAAGATAACCAAGGGACAAAGATAAATCTACGCTGTGTAGTAGGAGGCTAATGTCAGTCAGAACAGCCAGTCAGAACAGCCAGTCAGAACAGCCAGTCAGAACAGCCAGTCAGAACAGCCAGTCAGAACAGCTTAGTGACAGACGATGTGAAACCCTGCTATTCAGGTACAGCTGCCCAACATGCAGTCCTGTCCTCTCAGCTGCCCAACATGCAGTCCTGTCCTCTCAGCTGCCCAACATGCAGTCATGTCCTCTCAGCTGTCCTCTCAGCTGTCCAACATGCAGTCATGTCCTCTCAGCTGCCCAACATGCAGTCATGTCCTCTCAGCTGTCCTCTCAGCTGTCCTCCCAGCTGTCCAACATGCAGTCCTGTCCTCTCAGCTGTCCTCTCAGCTGTCCTCTCAGCTGTCCTCCCAGCTGTCCAACATGCAGTCCTGTCCTCTCAGCTGTCCTCTCAGCTGTCCTCTCAGCTGTCCTCCCAGCTGCCCAACATGCAGTCCTGTCCTCTCAGCTGCCCAACATGCAGTCATGTACTCTCAGCTGTCCAACATGCAGTCATGTCCTCTCAGCTGTCCAACATGCAGTCATGTCCTCTCAGCTGTCCAACATGCAGTCATGTCCTCCCAGCTGTCCTCTCAGCTGCCCAACATGCAGTCATGTCCTCCCAGCTGTCCTCTCAGCTGTCCTCCCAGCTGCCCAACATGCAGTCATGTCCTCTCAGCTGCCCAACATGCAGTCATGTCCTCTCAGCTGTCCAACATGCAGTCATGTCCTCTCAGCTGTCCTCTCAGCTGCCCAACATGCAGTCATGTCCTCTTAGCTGCCCAACATGCAGTCATGTCCTCTCAGCTGCCCAACATGCAGTCATGTCCTCTCAGCTGCCCAACATGCAGTCCTGTCCTCTCAGCTGTCCTCTCAGCTGTCCTCTCAGCTGCCCAACATGCAGTCATGTCCTCTCAGCTGCCCAACATGCAGTCCTGTCCTCTCAGCTGTCCTCTCAGCTGTCCAACATGCAGTCATGTCCTCTCAGCTGTCCTCTCAGCTGTCCTCCCAGCTGCCCAACATGCAGTCATGTCCTCTCAGCTGCCCAACATGCAGTCATGTCCTCTCAGCTGTCCTCCCAGCTGCCCAACATGCAGTCATGTCCTCCCAGCTGCCCAACATGCAGTCATGTCCTCTCAGCTGTCCTCCCAGCTGTCCTCTCAGCTGTCCAACATGCAGTCATGTCCTCTCAGCTGCCCAACATGCAGTCATGTCCTCTCAGCTGTCCTCTCAGCTGTCCTCTCAGCTGCCCAACATGCAGTCATGTCCTCTCAGCTGCCCAACATGCAGTCCTGTCCTCTCAGCTGTCCTCTCAGCTGTCCAACATGCAGTCATGTCCTCTCAGCTGTCCTCCCAGCTGCCCAACATGCAGTCATGTCCTCTCAGCTGCCCAACATGCAGTCATGTCCTCTCAGCTGTCCTCCCAGCTGTCCTCCCAGCTGCCCAACATGCAGTCATGTCCTCCCAGCTGCCCAACATGCAGTCATGTCCTCTCAGCTGTCCTCCCAGCTGTCCTCTCAGCTGTCCAACATGCAGTCATGTCCTCTCAGCTGTCCTCTCAGCTGTCCTCCCAGCTGCCCAACATGCAGTCATGTCCTCTCAGCTGTCCTCTCAGCTGTCCTCTCAGCTGTCCTCTCAGCTGTCCTCTCAGCTGTCCTCTCAGCTGTCCTTGGCATGTGTTGCAGTTCCACTGACCTCTAACCTCTGGTTACCCCCCCCCCCCCCCCCCCCTCCCCCAGAGCCAGTCATGACCTTGTCAGACAGACCAAAGCCCGTTCAGCATGGTGCATCATTGGGCCTGCGGTGAGAGGCAGTGAGAGGCCAAGGGCCTTCAGGGGCCTTCAGGGGCCATCAATCCAGGAGCTGTCTGTCTGAAATGGTATCTTATTTTGACCCTGGCTGTCCCAGTGTTAGCTGCACCTCCCTCACCTCCTCTAAATGGATGCTTGTTTTAAAACTGTTGCATAATGTGTAGAATAGATGTGGTACCTTGTGTGTATCTACATGATATACTGCAGGTGGGTTGAGGACGCACGTCTAGACTGTAAACCTTCCTCCTTTCTGGTACCTTACATGCAGCTGTCTTATCTATCGTGCACAGATCTACGTAAACATCATTTTAGTCCTGGGTTAACTGAGATTAGCGGCCGTCTAGATGACAGTGAACAGCCAAGATAGTCCCCACGGTAATACCTTGTACGCAGCTCCTCCATGGACGATGGAGGTCCTCTCCTGTCTCCCTGGACTTGTTGCCCTTCAGGCTGATCCCTAGACCAGAGGACCCTGTGTCGTCCTCTCCTGTCTCCATGGACTTGTTGCCCTTCAGGCTGATCCCTAGACCAGCGTACCCTGTGTCGTCCTCTCCTGTCTCCCTGGACTTGTTGCCCTTCAGGCTGATCCCTAGACCAGCGGACCCTGTGTCGTCCTCTCCTGTCTCCCTGGACTTGTTGTCCTTCAGGCTGATCCCTAGACCAGTGGACCCTGTGTCGTCCTCTCCTGCCTCCCTGGACTTGTTGCCCTTCAGGCTGATCCCTAGACCAGCGTACCCTGTGTCATTCAGAGGAACCTCAAACATCAGCTGTTCCTTCCCTGCCTCAGACAGCAGGACAGAACGCGCCTCCTCCTCCTTCTGAGAGAGAGAGAGGGGCGGAGAGGGATAGGATAAAGATAGAGAGAGAGAGGGAAGAGAGGGAGGAGAAGGGAAGGAGAAAGAGAGAGAGGGGGGGGTTGAGAGAGAGACAGAGGGGGGGAGAGAGAGAGATACTTTTGTATATTATCTACTTCACTTGCTTTGGCAATGTTAACACATGTTTCCCATGTCAATAAAGCCCCTTGAATTGAAAGAGAAAGAGAGAGAGCACCCCCCCGGTCCGCCACCCTGATAGCCCTCCTGATAACCCCCCCACACCCACTGAGGACAAACACAAGACACAGATTGTCCTCCTTATGGACTCAAATGGTAAATTTATAGAAGAAAAAAAACTTTTTCCCAAACACAGTGTGTCTAAACTCTGGTGTCCAAACACCCAGCGCGCCCTAGACCTTCTGTCTGAGGACAAACTAGGCTCAACTAGCCACATAATAATACGCACAGGCACAAACGACCTGAGAGCACAGCAGGAAAGGGTGGCCACAGCACTGAAGGGAGTGATTGAAAAAGCTTCTTCTACGTTCCCCAACGCACAAGTGGTTATCTCCACCCTGCTACCACGAAAAGACTTCCACCCTGCTACAATACAGGGGGTAAACGCAAGCATTTCCCGTGACTGTGCTTCAAAACCAAATGTCTTTCTGGCCCACCACTCCACCCTGGACTTGAACAGCCTCTATGACCAGGTCCACCTCTACAAGGCAGCAGTGCCCACCTTCGCCCGGACTCTAAAGGACATCGCTCTCAAACGCAGCCCCAACAGCAACAGATCAATAGACACCCCACCCAGACCAGCGGGACATCCTCCAAGAACCTCAGGACCCCCCCTGGACTTACACATAGAGGACCCACGCCAAGAGGACTTACATCCAGACCACAGCACCCCCAGACACATCCACACCCCCACCCCAACCAATCAACACCCCCCCACATCAACCATGCCCACACCCCATTTAGGCCCCCTCAGATCAGACCTATGCCACTCCTGCCCACCCCATGCCCACCACTCCCGCAAAGAGGGCATCAACATGGAAGTCACACATACGCCCAGGTAGTGAGCGGGCAAACAGGCCCAACCCCCACTCTTACACTCGCCCAAGCCAACGGCATGTACCAGATGCTCAGCAGGCTCTGCTCACACTTACTGGCCTGAGGCCAAACCATGACCAACAACATTGGACACTTTTTGGAACAAAAAGCCTTCACTATATCATCCTGGAATATCCAAGGCCTGAGGTCATCTGCCTTTGGCCTAAAGAGCAAGAACCCGGACTTCACCAAAGAAATCGGTAATGCAGACATTGTCATCCTGCAAAAAACCTGGTATAGAGGAGACGGACTCACTGGTTGCCCTCTAGGTTACAGAGAGCTGGTAGTCCCATCCACCAAACTACCAGGTGTGAAACAGGGAAGGGACTCAGGGGGAATGCTAATTTGGTATAGAGCAGACCTAACTCACTCCATTAAATTAATCAAAACAGGAACATTTTACATTTGGCTAGAAATTCAAAAGGAAATTATCTTAACAGAGAAAAATGTCCTCCTGTGTGCTACCTATATCCCCCCACTAGAATCCCCATATTTTAATGAAGACAGCTTCTCCATCCTGGAGGGGGAAATCAATAATTTCCAGGCCCAGGGACATGTACTAGTCTGTGGCGACCTAAATGCCAGAACTGGACACGAACCTGACACCCTCAGCACACAGGGGGACAAACACCTGCCTGCAGGTGACAGCATTCCCTTCCCCCATATGCCCCCCTAGGCATAACTATGACAACATAACCAACAAAAACGGGTCACAACTCCTGCAGCTCTGTCGCACGCTGGGTATGTACATAGTCAATGGTAGGCTTCGAGGGGACTCCTATGGTAGGTACACCTATAGCTCATCTCTTGGCAGTAGCACTGTAGACTACTTTATCACTGACCTCAACCCAGAGTCTCTCAGAGCGTTCACAGTCAGCCCACTGACACCCCTATCAGATCACAGCAAAATTACAGTCTACTTGAACAGAGCAATACTCAATCATGAGGCATCAACGCCAGAGGAACTGAGTAACATTAAGAAATGCTATAGATGGAAGGAATGCAGTTTGGAAACCTACCAAAAAACAATTAGGCAACAGCAAATCCAATCCCTTTTAGACAACTTCCTGGGTAAAACGTTCCACTGCAATAGTGAAGGTGTAAACTTGGCAGTAGAAAATCTTAACAGTATATTTGACCTCTCAGCTTCCCTATCAAATCTAAAAATCTCAAATAGAAAACCGAAGAAAATGAACAACAATGACAAATGGTTTCATGAAGAATGCAAAAATCTAAGAAATAAATTGAGAAACCTGTCCAACCAAAAACATAGAGACCCAGAAAACCTGAGTCTACGCCTTCACTATGGTGAATCACTAAAACAATACAGAAATACACTACGGAAAAAGAAGGAACAGCATGTCAGAAATCAGCTCAATGTAATTGAAGAATCCATAGACTCTAACCAATTCTGGGAAAATTGGAAAACACTAAACAAACAACAACACGAAGAATTATCTAGACAAAATGGAGATGTATGGGTAAACCACTTCTCCAATCTTTTTGGCTCTATAACAAAGAACAAAGAGCAAAAACATATACATGATCAAATACAAATACTAGAATCAACTATTAAAAACTACCAGAACCCACTGGATTCTCCAATTACCTTGAATGAGTTACAGGACAAAATAAAAACCCTCCAACCCAAAAAGGCCTGTGGTGCTGATGGTATCCTTAATGAAATGATCAAATATACAGACAACAAATTCCAATTGGCTATACTAAAACTTTTTAACATCGTCCTTAGCTCTGGCATCTTCCCCAATATTTGGAACCAAGGACTGATCACCCCAATCCACAAAAGTGGAGACAAATTTGACCCCAATAACTACCGTGGAATATGCGTCAACAGCAACCTTGGGAAAATCATCTGCATTATCATTAACAGCAGACTCGTACATTTCCTCAATGAACACAATGTACTGAGCAAATGTCAAATTGGCTTTTTACCCAATTACCGTACAACAGACCGTGTATTCACCCTACACACCCTAATTGACAACCAAACAAACCAAAACAAAGGCAAAGTCTTCTCATGCTTTGTTGATTTCAAAAAAGCCTTCGACTCAATTTGGCATGAGGGTCTGCTATACACATTGATGGAAAGTGGTGTTGGGGGTAAAACATACGACATTATAAAATCCATGTACACAAACAACAAGTGTGCGGTTAAAATTGGCAAAAAACACACATTTCTTCACACAGGGTCGTGGGGTGAGACAGGGATGCAGCTTAAGCCCCACCCTCTTCAACATATATATCAACGAATTGGCGCGGGCACTAGAACAGTCTGCAGCACCCGGTCACACCCTACTAGAATCCGAAGTCAAATGTCTACTGTTTGCTGATGATCTGGTGCTTCTGTCACCAACCAAGGAGGGCCTACAGCAGCACCTAGATCTTCTGCACAGATTCTGTCAGACCTGGGCCCTGACAGTAAATCTCAGTAAGACCAAAATAATGGTGTTCCAAAAAAGGTCCAGTCGCCAGGATCACAAATTCCATCTAGACACCGTTGCCCTAGAGCACACAAAAAACTATACATACCTCGGCCTAAACATCAGCACCACAGGTAACTTCCACAAAGCTGTGAACGATCTGAGAGACAAGGCAAGAAGGTTATTCTATGCCATCAAAAGGAACATAAATTTCAACATACCAATTAGGATCTGGCTAAAAATACTTGAATCAGTCATAGAGCCCTTTGCCCTTTATGGTTGTGAGGTCTGGGGTCCGCTCACCAACTAAGATTTCACAAAATGGGGCAAACACCAAATTGAGACTCTGCATGCAGAATTCTGCAAAAATATCCTCCGTGTACAACGTAGAACACCAAATAATGCATGCAGAGCAGAATTAGGCCGATACTCACTAATT
>NW_026601140.1:0-32500 GCF_029448725.1 Salvelinus fontinalis
AGACACACACACACACACACACACACACAGACAGACAGACAGACAGACAGACAGACAGACAGACAGAGACACAGACAGACAGACAGACAGACAGACAGACAGACAGACAGACAGACAGACAGAGACACAGACAGACAGACAGACAGACAGACAGACAGACACAGACAGACAGACAGACAGACAGACAGACAGACAGACAGACAGACACAGACAGACAGACAGACAGACACAGACAGACAGACAGACAGACAGACAGACAGACAGACAGACAGACAGACAGACAGACAGACAGACAGAGACACAGACAGACACAGACAGACAGACAGACAGACACAGACAGACAGACACAGAAAGAGACACAGACAGACAGACAGACACAGACAGACAGACAGACAGACAGACAGACAGACACAGACAGACAGACAGACAGACACAGACAGACAGACAGACACAGACAGACAGACACAGAAAGAGACACAGACAGACACAGACAGACACAGACAGACAGACACAGACAGACAGACAGAGACAGACAGACACAGACAGAGACACAGACAGACAGACAGAGACAGACAGACAGAGACAGACAGACACAGACAGAGACACAGACAGACAGACAGACAGACAGACAGAGACACAGACAGACAGACAGACAGACAGACAGACAGACAGACACAGACAGACACAGACACAGACAGACAGACACAGACAGACAGACACAGACAGACAGACACAGACAGACAGACAGACAGAGACACAGACAGACACAGACAGACAGACAGAGACACAGACAGACAGACAGACACAGACAGACAGACAGACAGACAGAGACACAGACAGACACAGACAGACAGACATACAGACAGACAGACAGAGACACAGACACAGACAGACAGACAGACAGAGACACAGACAGACAGACAGACAGACAGACAGAGACACAGACAGAGACACAGACAGAGACACAGACAGACACAGACAGACAGACAGACAGAGACACAGACAGACAGACAGACACAGACAGAGACACAGACAGACAGACAGAGACACAGACAGAGACACAGACAGAGACACAGACAGAGACACAGACAGACAGACAGACAGACAGACAGACAGAGACACAGACAGACAGACAGACAGACACAGACAGACAGAGACACAGACACAGACAGACACAGACAGACAGACAGACAGACAGAGACACAGACACAGACAGACAGACAGACAGACAGACAGACAGACACAGACAGAGACACAGACAGACAGAGACACAGACAGAGACACAGACAGACAGACAGACACAGACAGACAGACACAGACAGACACAGACAGACAGACAGAGACACAGACAGACAGACACAGACAGACAGACAGACACAGACAGACAGACAGACACAGACACAGACAGACAGACACAGACAGACAGACACACAGACAGAGACAGACAGAGACACAGACAGAGACACAGACAGAGACACAGACAGAGACACAGACAGACAGACAGACAGAGACACAGACAGACTGACAGAGACACAGACAGACACAGACACAGACAGAGACACAGACAGACACAGACACAGACAGAGACACAGACAGAGACACAGACAGACAGACAGAGACACAGACAGACAGACAGAGACACAGACAGACAGACAGAGACACAGACAGACACAGACACAGACAGACAGACAGACAGAGACACAGACAGACAGACAGACAGACAGACAGACAGACAGACAGACAGACAGACAGAGACACAGACAGACAGACAGACAGACACACACTTGGCCTCCCATAGGCCTTATGCCTCAGCCTTTATGCTGCCGTGCGTAGAAACACCAGCCTAGAGACAGCAGGATACTAGAGTATGTTAGTCTAATGTGTGTGGCTGGTGTATATTTCAGTTCAACAGCTTCTAGTTTGTTGATTCTAGATGGCCCCATCACAGACTACTGGTTAACTCTCTCCTCATGCTCTAGTCTGTCTACTGTCCCTCACGTCTCTAGATGGCCCCATCACAGACTACTGGTTAACTCTCTCCTCATGCTCTAGTCTGTCTACTGTACCTCACGTCTCTAGAGGGCCCCATCACAGACTGCTCCAGTGATTCCCAGAACCGGTCCTTGTAACCCTCAGCTATTCCACATATTAGATATTGTCCAACTCTAAGCGTCCTCGACTTAACAAATCAAGGACTTGCTGATTGTTTGACTAGTTGAATCAGGTGTGTGTAAATGTTGGAATAGATTAAATGTATGAAACTGCTGAAGGTCACGAGGACCGCTTCTGGAAACACTGGACACCTGGTTAGAGGACTGTATATCAGACTGAATATCAGACTGTATATCAGACTGTATATCAGACTGTATATCAGACTGTATATCAGACTGTATATCAGACTGTATATCAGACTGTAGTTCAGACTGTATATCAGACTGTATATCAGACTGTATATCAGACTGTAGTTCAGACTGTATATCAGACTGTACATCAGACTGTATATCAGACTGTATATCAGACTGTATATCAGACTGTATATCAGACTGTATATCAGACTGTAGTTCAGACTGTATATCAGACTGTACATCAGACTGTACATCAGACTGTATATCAGACTGTATATCAGACTGTATATCAGACTGTATATCAGACTGTAGTTCAGACTGTATATCAGACTGTATATCAGACTGTATATCAGACTGTAGTTCAGACTGTATATCAGACTGTAGTTCAGACTGTAGTTCAGACTGTATATCAGACTGTACATCAGACTGTATATCAGACTGTATATCAGACTGTATATCAGACTGTATATCAGACTGTATATCAGACTGTATATCAGACTGTAGTTCAGACTGTATATCAGACTGTATATCAGACTGTACATCAGACTGTACATCAGACTGTACATCAGACTGTACATCAGACTGTACATCAGACTGTACATCAGACTGTATATCTGACTGTATATCGGGCTGTATATCAGGCTGTATATCAGGCTGTATATCAGGCTGTATATCAGACTGTATATCAGGCTGTATATCAGGCTGTATATCAGACTGTATATCAGACTGTAGTTCAGACTGTAGTTCAGACTGTAGTTCAGACTGTATATCAGACTGTATATCAGACTGTATATCAGACTGTATATCAGACTGTAGTTCAGACTGTATATCAGACTGTAGTTCAGACTGTAGTTCAGACTGTATATCAGACTGTAGTTCAGACTGTAGTTCAGACTGTATATCAGACTGTAGTTCAGACTGTAGTTCAGACTGTATATCAGACTGTATATCAGACTGTATATCAGACTGTATATCAGACTGTAGTTCAGACTGTATATCAGGCTGTATATCAGACTGTATATCAGACTGTATATCAGACTGTATATCAGACTGTAGTTCAGACTGTATATCAGACTGTATATCAGACTGTATATCAGACTGTAGTTCAGACTGTATATCAGACTGTATATCAAACTGTAGTTCAGACTGTATATCAGACTGTAGTTCAGACTGTAGTTCAGACTGTATATCAGACTGTAGTTCAGACTGTATATCAGACTGTAGTTCAGACTGTATATCAGACTGTAGTTCAGACTGTATATCAGACTGTAGTTCAGACTGTATATCAGACTGTAGTTCAGGCTGTATATCAGACTGTATATCAGACTGTATATCAGACTGTATATCAGACTGTATATCAGAATGTATATCAGACTGTATATCAGACTGTACATCAGATTGTATATCAGACTGTATATCAGACTGTAGTTCAGACTGTATATCAGACTGTAGTTCAGACTGTATATCAGACTGTAGTTCAGGCTGTATATCAGACTGTATATCAGACTGTAGTTCAGACTGTATATCAGACTGTATATCAGACTGTAGTTCAGACTGTATATCAGACTGTAGTTCAGACTGTATATCAGACTGTGTATCAGACTGTAGTTCAGACTGTATATCAGACTGTAGTTCAGACTGTATATCAGACTGTAGTTCAGACTGTATATCAGACTGTAGTTCAGACTGTATATCAGACTGTATATCAGACTGTAGTTCAGACTGTATATCAGACTGTATATCAGACTGTATATCAGACTGTATATCAGACTGTATATCAGACTGTATATCAGACTGTAGTTCAGACTGTATATCAGACTGTATATCAGACTGTATATCAGACTGTAGTTCAGACTGTATATCAGACTGTACATCAGACTGTATATCAGACTGTATATCAGACTGTATATCAGACTGTATATCAGACTGTATATCAGACTGTAGTTCAGACTGTATATCAGACTGTACATCAGACTGTACATCAGACTGTATATCAGACTGTATATCAGACTGTATATCAGACTGTATATCAGACTGTAGTTCAGACTGTATATCAGACTGTAGTTCAGACTGTATATCAGACTGTAGTTCAGACTGTAGTTCAGACTGTATATCAGACTGTACATCAGACTGTATATCAGACTGTATATCAGACTGTATATCAGACTGTATATCAGACTGTATATCAGACTGTATATCAGACTGTATATCAGACTGTAGTTCAGACTGTATATCAGACTGTATATCAGACTGTACATCAGACTGTACATCAGACTGTACATCAGACTGTACATCAGACTGTACATCAGACTGTACATCAGACTGTATATCTGACTGTATATCAGGCTGTATATCAGGCTGTATATCAGGCTGTATATCAGGCTGTATATCAGACTGTATATCAGGCTGTATATCAGGCTGTATATCAGACTGTATATCAGACTGTAGTTCAGACTGTATATCAGACTGTATATCAGACTGTATATCAGACTGTATATCAGACTGTAGTTCAGACTGTATATCAGACTGTAGTTCAGACTGTAGTTCAGACTGTATATCAGACTGTAGTTCAGACTGTAGTTCAGACTGTATATCAGACTGTAGTTCAGACTGTAGTTCAGACTGTATATCAGACTGTATATCAGACTGTATATCAGACTGTATATCAGACTGTAGTTCAGACTGTATATCAGGCTGTATATCAGGCTGTATATCAGACTGTATATCAGACTGTATATCAGACTGTATATCAGACTGTAGTTCAGACTGTATATCAGACTGTATATCAGACTGTATATCAGACTGTAGTTCAGACTGTATATCAGACTGTATATCAAACTGTAGTTCAGACTGTATATCAGACTGTAGTTCAGACTGTAGTTCAGACTGTATATCAGACTGTAGTTCAGACTGTATATCAGACTGTAGTTCAGACTGTATATCAGACTGTAGTTCAGACTGTATATCAGACTGTAGTTCAGACTGTATATCAGACTGTAGTTCAGGCTGTATATCAGACTGTATATCAGACTGTATATCAGACTGTATATCAGACTGTATATCAGAATGTATATCAGACTGTATATCAGACTGTACATCAGATTGTATATCAGACTGTATATCAGACTGTAGTTCAGACTGTATATCAGACTGTAGTTCAGACTGTATATCAGACTGTAGTTCAGGCTGTATATCAGACTGTATATCAGACTGTAGTTCAGACTGTATATCAGACTGTATATCAGACTGTAGTTCAGACTGTATATCAGACTGTAGTTCAGACTGTATATCAGACTGTGTATCAGACTGTAGTTCAGACTGTATATCAGACTGTAGTTCAGACTGTATATCAGACTGTAGTTCAGACTGTATATCAGACTGTAGTTCAGACTGTATATCAGACTGTATATCAGACTGTAGTTCAGACTGTATATCAGACTGTATATCAGACTGTAGTTCAGACTGTATATCAGACTGTATATCAGACTGTATATCAGACTGTATATCAGACTGTATATCAGGCTGTATATCAGACTGTATATCAGACTGTATATCAGACTGTATATCAGGCTGTATATCAGACTGTATATCAGACTGTATCCTAGTTAACACTGTTTAATACTCTATCCTTCCTCTACAGAGCGCTGGACATCCCCATTACTGACTACTCGTTTGAAGACTGTCAGCTGGCCATGGCTGAGGGTCAACTCAGACTCCCGGTTGACACCTGCCTGCTGGAGTTCGCCAAGCTGGTCCGGAGACTGGGGTGAGTTGAGGTCAATTCAGGCTTCAATTCAGGAATGACCATAGGGGGAAAAGGAGGGGGGTGGGGGGGAATGACCATAGGGGGAGAAGGAGGGGGGTGGGGTGGGGGGGGGTGACCATAGGGGGGGTAGGAGGGGGGGTGACTAGTGGTGGCTATTCAAATCAGGTCAAATGCTATTTGTCACATGCTCCGAATACAACAGGTGTAGAACTTACCGTGAAATACTGACTTACAATGCAGTTCAAGAAATAGAGTTAAGAAAATATTGACTGAATAAACTAATGTTTAACAAATAGAACACTAGAAAATGACATAACAATCAGCAGTCTGATGGTAGAAACTATTGGTCGGGCTGACAGTTCTTCCCATGATGCTCCTGGGTGATTCAGAAGGGGGAGAACAGGCCGTGGCTGTGCCCCTGATCTTCTTGGCCTCTAGTTCAGACCCAGGGCCGTGAGCTTTGTAACGACTTCAGATGACTAGCTATCTGGCTAAGTAAGGAGTCTGCTGAAAACCAGACTAGAGATACTACTAACCCAAGTCAATGTCATAGTGATGGTTCTACAATACAATATATTCATCCTACTAACTCACTGTCATAGTGATGGTTCTATATTACAATATATTCATCCTACTAACTGACTGTCATAGTGATGGTTCTATATTACAATATATTCATCCTACTAACTCACTGTCATAGTGATGGTTCTACATTACAATATATTCATCCTACTAACTCACTGTCATAGTGATGGTTCTACATTACAATATATTCATCCTACTAACTGACTGTCATAGTGATGGTTCTACAATACAATATATTCATCCTACTAACTCACTGTCATAGTGATGGTTCTACAATACAATATATTCATCCTACTAACTAACTGTCATAGTGATGGTGCTATAATACAATATATTCATCCTACTAACTCACTGTCATAGTGATGGTTCTATAATACAATACAATATATTCATCCTACTAACTCACTGTCATAGTGATGGTTCTACATTACAATATATTCATCCTACTAACTGACTGTCATAGTGATGGTTCTATATTACAATATATTCATCCTACTAACTCACTGTCATAGTGATGGTTCTACAATACAATATATTCATCCTACTAACTGTCATAGTGATGGTTCTATATTACAATATATTCATCCTACTGACTGTCATAGTGATGGTGCTATAATACAATATATTCATCCTACTAACTAACTGTCATAGTGATGGTTCTATATTACAATATATTCATCCTACTAACTGTCATAGTGATGGTTCTACAATACAATATATTCATCCTACTAACTGTCATAGTGATGGTTCTATATTACAATATATTCATCCTACTAACTGACTGTCATAGTGATGGTTCTATAATACAATATATTCATCCTACTAACTCACTGTCATAGTGATGGTTCTATAATACAATACAATATATTCATCCTACTAACTCACTGTCATAGTGATGGTGCTACAATACAATATATTCATCCTACTAACTGACTGTCATAGTGATGGTTCTACAATACAATATATTCATCCTACTAACTGACTGTCATAGTGATGGTTCTATATTACAATATATTCATCCTAGGATGTGTATAAATCCTCAATGTGTTGGTGTCAATGTGCAGGTTGTGTTGTCTATTTGAGCTGGGTAGGAGTTGTGTGTTTTTTTGTCTTGTGTCAGTGTGTTGTGTTGCAGGTTTATTTTGTGCTCACATGATGGTGTGAATATGATGATGGTGTGTTTGTGGTTGATTGTGTTTGTGGTAATTGCGCCGGTTGAAGCTGGTTTAGCATGAATTGGTTTGTCTTAAATATGCAGCAGGCTCTGTATTAATGTGTTGATGTTTCCTGGTGAGGTTGAACCCCAGAATGTAGAGACTCTGTATTAATGTGTAGATGTTACCTGGTCAGGTTGAACCCCAGAATGTAGAGACTCTGTATTAATGTTACCTGGTCAGGTTGAACCCCAGAATGTAGAGACTCTGTATTAATGTTACCTGGTCAGGTTGAACCCCAGAATGTAGAGACTCTGTATTAATGTTACCTGGTCAGGTTGAACCCCAGAATGTAGAGACTCTGTATTAATGTTACCTGGTCAGGTTGAACCCCAGAATGTAGAGACTCTGTATTAATGTTTCCTGGTCAGGTTGAACCCCAGAATGTAGAGACTCTGTATTAATGTTTCCTGGTCAGGTTGAACACCAGAATGTAGAGACTCTGTATTAATGTGTAGATGTTACCTGGTCAGGTTGAACCCCAGAATGTAGAGACTCTGTATTAATGTTACCTGGTCAGGTTGAAACCCCAGAATGTAGAGACTCTGTATTAATGTTTAGATGTTACCTGGTCAGGTTGAACCCCAGAATGTAGAGACTCTGTATTAATGTTACCTGGTCAGGTTGAACCCCAGAATGTAGAGACTCTGTATTAATGTTACCTGGTCAGGTTGAACCCCAGAATATAGAGACTCTGTATCATTGTGTTGATCTTACCTGGTCAGGTTGAAGCCCCAGAACGTAGAGAAGGTACTGCAGGAGTTTGGTAACAGAGCCAGGAAGATGGAAGGAGAGAAGCTGGGTCTGGAAGACTTTGCCCACTACCTTGATGTCCCCGTGTCAGACATGCTCAGAGACATCTTCTCCCTCTTCAACGAGGTAAGGAAACACACACTGAATATAATATCATCCCATTAGGAGATTTGAAGGCCAAAGATACAAGTATCGTAACTTCCTAAAACTCAGAAAACAGAAATATATGTTTTCCCTATATTGTATATTTTAATATTGAAATACAGATTTCGATATTAGATTTTGATATTAGACATAGATTTCGATATTACATACTAGATTTAGATATGGATATTAGATATAGACATTAGATTTAGACATTATATTTAGATATTCGATTTAAATGTGAGACATTAGATTTAGACATTAGATTTAGACATTAGATTTAGACATTAGATTTAGACATTAGATTTAGACATTAGATTTAGACATTAGATTTAGACATTAGATTTAGACATTAGACTTTAGACATTAGATTTAGACATTAGATTTAGACATTAGACTTTAGACATTAGATTTAGACATTAGATTTAGACATTAGATTTAGACATTAGACTTTAGACATTAGACTTTAGACATTAGACTTTAGACATTAGATTTAGACATTAGATTTAGACATTATACTGTAGACATTAGATTTAGACTTTAGATTTAAATATGAGATGTGATTTAGACTTTAGATTTAAATATAAGATGTGATTTAGACTTTAGATTTAGACATTAGATTTAGACATGTGCTTTGCCAGATTCCTCCTAACCGGTAACTCTTCACTCTGTTCTTCTCTCGTCTCCTCCAGCAGGCAGACAACATGATAGACATCAGAGAATATGTCATCGCCTTATCGGTTGTATGCAGACCTGCTAAAACACTGGAGACCATGAAGCTGGCCTTCAAGGTACGCTCTGCTCCAGCTCTGGTTTCATGCTCTGTCAAGGTGGCTTTCAGAGGGCCTACCACCATTTCAGAGGGCCTACCACCATTTCAGAGGGCCTACCACCACTGATATTTCTGCCATTTTCCATTTGAGAGCACGTACTATAATGACCTACGGTGTGAGTTGTAGACTGTGTGTATAGATATGAACAGATGGTCTGAGCGCCAGCCGGCTCAGTGCGAGTGAGATATGAAGGAGGGGTCAGGGTCATCTAATGTGTGTCAGTTATTATTTGCGTATATTCCCAGATGTTTGAGGCGGAGGAGGACGGTGCCGTCACAGGGGCTGAGTTGGCCTGCATCCTGAAGACTGCGTTAGGAGTGGCTGTCCTCGACGTCTCACGTCTCTTCACTGCTATCGACACAGAGGACGCTGGGAAACTCACCTTCGGTAAGAAACGACATGTCTTAGCTTGTACTGGGGCCGCCTTCTGTTCAGCTGTTCTTAGAGTATACGCCTGGGATGATTTTGGAACGCGACAAAGAATATGTCAAAGTTACGTTGTGTCTGTAATCTCCAGTTCATTTGTAAAATATTAGGAGTGTGCCTATCTTTGTAAACATGTACTTGTTTCCTAGTGTGTTAATGGTAGGTTACTGTATTTCACTTGCTTGGAATAACCTTTCCTTTGTGTCTGGCGCCCTCCTGTGGTGGGAACAGACAAGTTCAGGAGCTTTGCAGAGCAGCACCCGAACTTCAGTGAGGACTACCTGTCCACAGACAATACAGGCCGTAACGGCTGTCCTCACCAGCCCAACGCCACGCCCGACGCCAAGCCTCAGACCAATGGCTTCTGCCCTGACTTCAGCCCGCGAGACAACCACCACGACACAACGACGGACGGTTCAGTGAAGAAACACAACTGAGCCTGTCAGCCACCTCAGAATCCACCTCTCCTGGTGAGAGAGTGGTGGTGGTGGGGGTTGTTGTTGATGGGCTATATGTAATGGTCAGTCAGACACACACACACACACACACACACACACACACACACAGGAGAAATGTAACCCTTATTAACCGTATCCATAATGTTTCTACGGTTCATTTGATCTTGATGATCTAACGTTGTTGCTTTAGTAGAGTTTTTCTGTATTTGTTCTGAGGAAGAAACATGCTTTTCAATGGCCAAACAGATGGCTGATGACGATTGAGGAGAAATGAAGCGTGAAACACTTGAAGGGACAACACTTATTACGTTTCCTCCACGTTGGGGTTTGGGAGTGGTTGAGAGAAAACACCCCAGCCAGGGTAGGGACAACACCCCAGCCAGGGTAGGGACAACACCCCAGCCAGGGTAGGGACAACACCCCAGCCAGGGTAGGGACAACACCCCAGCCAGGGAAGGGACAGCACCCCCCCCAGCCAGTGAAGAGACAACACCCCAGCCAGTGAAGAGACAACACCCCAGCCAGTGAAGGGACAACACCCCAGCCAGTGAAGAGACAACACCCCAGCCAGTGAAGAGACAACACCCCAGCCAGGGTAGAGACAACACCCCCCCCAGCCAGTAAAGAGACAACACCCCAGCCAGTGAAGAGACAACACCCCAGCCAGTGAAGAGACAACACCCCAGCCAGTGAAGGGACAACACCCCAGCCAGTGAAGAGACAACACCCCAGCCAGGGTAGAGACAACACCCCAGCCAGGGTAGGGACAACACCCCAGCCAGGGTAGGGACAACACCCCAGCCAGTGAAGGGACAACACCCCAGCCAGTGAAGAGACAACACCCCAGCCAGTGAAGAGACAACACCCCAGCCAGGGTAGGGACAACACCCCAGCCAGGGTAGGGACAACACCCCAGCCAGTGAAGAGATAACACCCCAGCCAGTGAAGGGACAACACCCCAGCCAGGGTAGGGACAACACCCCAGCCAGTGAAGAGACAACACCCCAGCCAGGGTAGGGACAACACCCCAGCCAGTGAAGAGACAACACCCCAGCCAGTGAAGAGACAACACCCCAGCCAGGGAAGAGACAACACCCCAGCCAGTGAAGAGACAACACCCCAGCCAGGGTAGGGACAACACCCCAGCCAGTGAAGAGACAACACCCCAGCCAGGGTAGGGACAACACCCCAGCCAGTGAAGGGACAACACCCCAGCCAGGGTAGGGACAACACCCCAGCCAGTGAAGGGACAACACCCCAGCCAGGGTAGGGACAACACCCCAGCCAGTGAAGGGACAACACCCCAGCCAGGGTAGGGACAACACCCCAGCCAGGGAAGAGACAACACCCCAGCCAGTGAAGAGACAACACCCCAGCCAGGGTAGAGACAACACCCCAGCCAGGGAAGAGACAACACCCCAGCCAGTGAAGGGACAGCACCCCCCCCCAGCCAGTGAAGAGACAACACCCCAGCCAGTGAAGAGACAACACCCCAGCCAGTGAAGGGACAGCACCCCCCCCAGCCAGTGAAGAGACAACACCCCAGCCAGTGAAGAGACAACACCCCCCCAAGCCAGTGAAGGGACAACACCCCAGCCAGTGAAGAGACAACACCCCAGCCAGTGAAGGGACAACACCCCAGCCAGTGAAGAGACAACACCCCAGCCAGTGAAGGGACAGCACCCCCCCCAGCCAGTGAAGAGACAACACCCCAGCCAGTGAAGAGACAACACCCCAGCCAGGGTAGGGACAACACCCCAGCCAGTGAAGAGACAACACCCCAGCCAGGGAAGGGACAGCACCCCCCCCAGCCAGTGAAGAGACAACACCCCAGCCAGTGAAGGGACAACACCCCAGCCAGTGAAGAGACAACACCCCAGCCAGGGAAGGGACAGCACCCCCCCCAGCCAGTGAAGAGACAACACCCCAGCCAGGGTAGGGACAACACCCCAGCCAGTGAAGGGACAACACCCCAGCCAGTGAAGAGACAACACCCCAGCCAGGGTAGGGACAGCACCCCAGCCAGTGAAGGGACAACACCCCAGCCAGGGTAGGGACAACACCCCAGCCAGTGAAGGGACAACACCCCAGCCAGTGAAGAGACAACACCCCAGCCAGTGAAGGGACAACACCCCAGCCAGGGTAGGGACAACACCCCAGCCAGTGAAGAGACAACACCCCAGCCAGTGAAGGGACAACACCCCAGCCAGGGTAGGGACAACACCCCAGCCAGTGAAGAGACAACACCCCAGCCAGGGTAGGGACAACACCCCAGCCAGTGAAGAGACAACACCCCAGCCAGGGTAGGGACAACACCCCAGCCAGTGAAGAGACAACACCCCAGCCAGTGAAGAGACAACACCCCAGCCAGTGAAGGGATAACACCCCAGCCAGGGTAGGGACAACACCCCAGCCAGGGTAGGGACAACACCCCAGCCAGTGAAGAGACAACACCCCAGCCAGGGTAGGGACAACACCCCAGCCAGTGAAGAGACAACACCCCAGCCAGGGTAGGGACAACACCCCAGCCAGTGAAGAGACAACACCCCAGCCAGGGTAGGGACAACACCCCAGCCAGGGTAGAGACAACACCCCAGCCAGGGAAGAGACACCACCCCAGCCAGTGAAGAGACAACACCCCAGCCAGGGTAGGGACAACACCCCAGCCAGTGAAGGGACAACACCCCAGCCAGTGAAGAGACAACACCCCAGCCAGTGAAGAGACAACACCCCAGCCAGGATAGAGACAACACCCCAGCCAGGGTAGGGACAACACCCCAGCCAGTGAAGAGACAACACCCCAGCCAGTGAAGAGACAACACCCCAGCCAGTGAAGAGACAACACCCCAGCCAGGATAGAGACAACACCCCAGCCAGGGTAGGGACAACACCCCAGCCAGTGAAGGGACAACACCCCAGCCAGGGTAGGGACAACACCCCAGCCAGTGAAGAGACAACACCCCAGCCAGTGAAGAGACAACACCCCAGCCAGTGAAGGGACAACACCCCAGCCAGTGAAGAGACAACACCCCAGCCAGTGAAGAGACAACACCCCAGCCAGTGAAGGGACAACACCCCAGCCAGTGAAGAGACAACACCCCAGCCAGGGTAGGGACAACACCCCAGCCAGTGAAGAGACAACACCCCAGCCAGGGTAGAGACAACACCACAGCCAGGGTAGGGACAACACCCCAGCCAGTGAAGGGACAACACCCCAGCCAGTGAAGGGACAACACCCCAGCCAGTGAAGAGACAACACCCCAGCCAGGGTAGGGACAGCACCCCAGCCAGGGTAGGGACAACACCCCAGCCAGTGAAGAGACAACACCCCAGCCAGGGTAGGGACAACACCCCAGCCAGGGTAGGGACAACACCCCAGCCAGTGAAGGGACAACACCCCAGCCAGGGTAGGGACAACACCCCAGCC
Organism: Salvelinus fontinalis; assembly: GCF_029448725.1. Classification (NCBI taxonomy): domain Eukaryota; kingdom Metazoa; phylum Chordata; class Actinopteri; order Salmoniformes; family Salmonidae; genus Salvelinus; species Salvelinus fontinalis. Next base: position 13,952 of record NW_026601140.1, read on the forward strand.
AGTGAAGGGACAACACCCCAGCCAGTGAAGGGACAACACCCCAGCCAGGGTAGGGACAACACCCCAGCCAGTGAAGAGACAACACCCCAGCCAGTGAAGAGACAACACCCCAGCCAGTGAAGGGACAACACCCCAGCCAGGGAAGGGACAACACCCCAGCCAGTGAAGGGACAACACCCCAGCCAGGGTAGGAACAACACCCCAGCCAGTGAAGAGAAAACACCCCAGCCAGTGAAGGGACAACACCCCAGCCAGGGTAGGGACAACACCCCAGCCAGGGTAGGGACAACACCCCAGCCAGTGAAGAGACAACACCCCAGCCAGTGAAGAGACAACACCCCAGCCAGGGAAGAGACAACACCCCAGCCAGTGAAGAGACAACACCCCAGCCAGTGAAGGGACAACACCCCAGCCAGTGAAGAGACAACACCCCAGCCAGGGTAGGGACAACACCCTAGCCAGTGTAGAGACAACACCCCAGCCAGGGTAGGGACAACACCCCAGCCAGTGAAGAGACAACACCCCAGCCAGTGAAGGGACAACACCCCAGCCAGGGTAGGGACAACACCCCAGCCAGTGAAGGGACAACACCCCAGCCAGGGTAGGGACAACACCCCAGCCAGTGAAGGGACAACACCCCAGCCAGGGTAGGGACAACACCCCAGCCAGGGTAGAGACAACACCCCAGCCAGTGAAGGGACAACACCCCAGCCAGGGTAGAGACAACACCCCAGCCAGTGAAGGGACAACACCCCAGCCAGTGAAGGGAACTTTAGTTTTGAGTGAATTCATTGTTTCTTTCTTTGTTTAATCTTTTTCTTTCTAATGGAAGCGGCCATTTTAAAACGCATGTTTGAGTCTGCATGGGTGCTTTACGGTCAGTGAGCAGTACGGAGGGAGTTTGACTGAGTAGAACAGCCTTGAAGCACCAGTGACATTGTCTGAGGCCACTTTGGCTTTGATTGAACTTTTGAGGTGCAATATGGCTGATGTACAGATGTAGGATCTTAATTTGAGTCAGTTTGCTACAGCAGAAAAATAATCCTGCAGCAATAGGAAATGTTGAATTATTATATGGATTATAATGAATGGTAATTGTTGGGCAGGTTAATACATCAAAATATAATATAAGGGAAAATAAAGTCTTACATTTCTACGTGGAAATTACAAACTTCAAAAGCCATTTTACACGTAAAATACACTAAACGTTTTAAATGCAGGAAAGTTCTCCTGAAACAGGGTGATCAAATGAAGATCCTACACCTGTAAGAGGGGTCAGATTTAATCTGTGATATGGCTGATATCAGAGGGGTCATATTTAAGGTGTGATTATGGCTGATATCAGAGGGGTCAGATTTAAGGTGTGATATGGCTGATATCAGAGGGGTCAGATTTAAGGTGTGATTATGGCTGATATCAGAGGGGTCCGATTTAAGGTGTGATTATGGCTGATAGCAAAGGAGTCAGATTTAAGGTGTGATTATGGCTGATAGCAGAGGGGTCAGATTTAAGGTGTGATTATGGCTGATATCAGAGGGGTCAGATTTAAGGTGTGATTATGGCCGATAGCAGAGGGGTCAGATTTAAGGTGTGATTATGGCTGATATCAGAGGAGTCAGATTTAAGGTGTGATTATGGCTGATAGCAGAGGGGTCAGATTTAAGGTGTGATTATGGCTGATATCAGAGGGGTCAGATTTAAGGTGTGATTATGGCTGATAGCAGAGGGGTCAGATTTAAGGTGTGATTATGGCTGATATCAGAGGGGTCAGATTTAAGGTGTGATTATGGCTGATAGCAGAGGGGTCAGATTTAAGGTGTGATATGGCTGATATCAGAGGGGTCCGATTTAAGGTGTGATTATGGCTGATAGCAAAGGAGTCAGATTTAAGGTGTGATTATGGCTGATATCAGAGGGGTCAGATTTAAGGTGTGATATGGCTGATATCAGAGGGGTCCGATTTAAGGTGTGATTATGGCTGATATCAGAGGGGTCAGATTTAAGGTGTGATATGGCTGATATCAGAGGGGTCCGATTTAAGGTGTGATTATGGCTGATATCAGAGGGGTCAGATTTAAGGTGTGATTATGGCTGATATCAGAGGAGTCAGATTTAAGGTGTGATTATGGCTGATAGCAGCGGGGTCAGATTTAAGGTGTGATATGGCTGATATCAGAGGAGTCAGATTTAAGGTGTGATTATGGCTGATAGCAGAGGGGTCAGATTTAAGGTGTGATTATGGCTGATAGCAGAAAGATGGCAGAATCAGGGTTCAGTAACGAGACGTATTCAACTAGAAAGATGTCCTTGTCGTCATGTTACATGGCCTTGACCACAGTCCTGGAAACTTGTTTTTATACCATAATGACCATGTCTTTCAGGACTAAGTCAATTTTCTGTGTACAAAATTGCACCCTATTCCAAACACAGTGCACTACGTTTGACCAGAGACCTCTAAGTGCCCTATGTAGGGAACAGGGTGCCATTGGAGACTGACCCATGGTGCCTAGAACTAGAGGTGTATAAGGCTTTAAGGGAAAACAGAATAGAACTAGAGGTGTATAAGGCTTTAAGGGTTAACAGAATAGAACTAGAGGTGTATAAGACTTTAAGGGAAAACAATAGAACTAGAGGTGTATAAGGCTTTAAGGGTTAACAGAATAGAACTAGAGGTGTATAAGACTTTAAGGGAAAACAATAGAACTAGAGGTGTATACGGCTTTACAGGAAATCATATTTATGGTGCATTTCCTCAACAATGCATTTTGTTTTTAGCGTACGGTGGTCAAAAGTTTTAGTTTCTCCAGAGAAACCCAACAACATGTCCTCATGCCTTCCATTGTAATAGAGCACGTTGATACAGTATTACGTTAGCCCACTCTAACCCAAACACGCTCCCATTTCAAACTGCCTACGTTGTGATGAGGCTAAACTTACGACTACTTCCTGGCGAGCTAGATAGATTAAATATGACTTTCAGCATCACTGCTGTTCACTATTTATCCGTAGTTTATCTCATGTACAGCGCCTTCGGAAAGTATTCAGACCCCTTGACTTTTTCTACATTTTGTTAAGTTACAGCCTTATTCTAAAATTGATTAAATTGTTTTTTCCCCCCCTCGTCAATCTACACACAATAATGACAAAGCAAAAACAGGTTTTTAGAAATGTTTGCTAATTTATATACAAATATTTAACTGAAATATGACATTTACATAAGTATTCAGACCCTTTACTCAGTACTTTGTTGAAGCACATTTGGCAGTGATTACAGCCTCTAGTCTTCTTGGGTATGACGCTACAAGCTTGGCACACCTGTATTTGGGGAGTTTCTCCCATTCTTCTCTGCAGATCCTCTCAAGCTCTGTCAGGTTGGATGAGGACTGTTGCTGCACAGCTATTTTCAGGTCTCTCCAGAGATGTTTGATCAGGTTCAAGTCCGGCCTCTGGCTGGGCCACTCAATTAAATTCAAAGACTTGTCCCGAAGCCACTCCTGCGTTGTCTTGGGGTCGTTGTCCTGTTGGAAGGTGAACCTTTGCCCCAGTCTGAGGTCCTGAGCACTCTGGAGCAGGTTTTCATCAAGGATCTCTCTGTACTTTGCTCTGTTCATCTTTGCCTCGATCTTGACTAGTCTCCCAGTCCCTGCCCATGAAAAACATCCCCACAGCATGATGCTGCCACCACCATGCTTCACCGTAGGGATGGTGTCAGGTTTCCTCCAGACGTGATAATAGTCATTCAGGCCAATGAGTTCAATCTTGGTTTCATCAGACCAGAGAATCTTGTTTCTCATGGTCTGCGAGTCCTTTTGGCAAACTCCAAGCGGGCTGTCATGTACCTTTTACTGAGGAGTGGCTTCCGTCTGGCCTCTTTACCATAAAGGCCTGATTGGTGGAGTGCTGCAGTGATGGTTGTCCTTCTGGAAGGTTCTTCCATCTCCACAGAGGAACTCTGGAGCTCTGTCAGAGTGACCATCGGGTTCTTGGTCACCTCCCTGACCAAGGCCCTTCTCCCCCGATTGCTCGGTTTGGCCGGGTGGCCAGCTCTAGGAAGAGTCTTGGTGGTTCCAAACTTCTTCCATTTAAGAATGAGGCCACTGTGTTCTTGGGGAACGTCAATGCTGCAGAAATATTTTGGTACCCTTCCCCAGATCTATGCCTCGACACAATCCTGTTTCGGAGCTCTACGGACAATTCCTTCGACCTCATTGCTTGGTTTTTGCTCTGACATGCACTGTCAACTGTGGGACCTTATAAGGACAGGTGTGTGCCTTTCCAAATAATGTCCAATCCATTGAATTTACCACAGGTGGACTCCAATCAAGTTGTAGAAACATCAAGGATGATCAAGGGACGCACACGTGCATCTGAGCTCAATTTTGAGTCTTATAGCAAAGGGTCTGAATACAAATGTAAAAAAGGTTTTTCTGGGTTTTATTTTTAATAAATTAGCAAAAATTTAAAAAAAACCTGTTTTCACTTTGGCATTATGGGGTATTATGATGTCATTTTGGGGTATTATGATGTCATTGTGGGGTATTATGGGGTATTGTGATGTCATTGTGGGGTATTGTGATGTCATTGTGGGGTATTGTGTGTAGATTGATGAGGAAAACATTTTATTTAATCAGTTTTAGAATAAGGCTGTAACGTAACAAAAATGTGGAAAAAGTCAAGGGGTCTGAAAAATTTCAGAATGCACTGTATATCTTCTCTATCTATCTATCTATCTATCTATCTATCTATCTATCTATCTATCTATCTATCTATCTATCTTTAATGTGTGACTAAATGTTTTTCACGTCATGGAGTCCACTGTCTACTGTTAGGTTGTTATGTTTCAGAGTAAATAACCCACAGACACCGGAGAGGCTTTAACCAAGTGTAATTCTTCCCAGAGGTTCTGTACAGCTGTAATCAGACAAACCAACATCCCATCCAGATATTTATATCCCAAGTAAGACACTCCCTTTCACCACTCCTTACAGTTTAGGCCCAACAGGAAGAAGGGAACCAGATACTAAACCCTGATTACTCCCTTAAGGGGAACTGACCTCACCTCCTGACCTCAACCGCTCCTTCACCTAATCCACGGATGTCCATCTGTCTTCCCTGTATCAACACGTCGCTCTCCTCTCTTCCATCAAACACATTCCAAAGCCTTCTGTCTTTCTACAGAGAAAGACCCTTAACTTTCTCCTTTGGATTCTATGCTTCTTCTCGATCATTTATTTAATATCTCAATGTTCAAAATGTCGAAGCCAACAATACGTTAGTTCATCTGGCGCTGAAGGACAAGAATTTACACAGAGTCTGCACCTTTTTAAGTCTGCACCTTGATTAATGCACTATCAACAACTAGTAAATGTCCAAATAGTTTGTGGGGGGGGGGGGGGGGGCATTTATTCCTATGTTGGGAGGTACACCGCTCACACTTAATTCTGTGCAGAAATGATAAATACTCTCATTTAAGGAGTATTTAAATGTTAAGACATTCCATTTTGTATCACGGGACGTTTTCTTCCATGCTCTCCACGTATTATCAACGTCCTAAGTACACCTCGTGTTGTTTGATGTTTTCTCTTCTGTGGTTGTTATACTCTTATTGCACCACATCAATCTGATAAATTAACAATGTCTTAAGAATGTTAAATATCTCTTTTAAGGATTAAGAAATTCCTGACACTTGAATGCCTAATTTTGCCCCGTGAAATAACATAATCACTTAATTGTAGGTGTTTTAACTCACTGAGTCGTGTATTTTATTTAATAGTTGTTTTAATTCTAACTTTCTCTGAAATGTGTTGCTCTTTTCAATCAGTTGTGGCCAATTGACAATCATTTTTTTGAGGGTAAATATTACTGTAGGTAGGCGAGACTTGCTGGTAGAAATATATGCTGCATGGGAAGACCAAGGGAGATGCTGTGAACTGTATTTCTCCTTCGTTAATACTTGGTCTCACGACAGATGGCGTCATGGTAACGTGACCACGTTGCCGTCGATCGTCAGTGCAGACGGCCGTCTCTGACGTAAGACCGGGAATGATCTGAGATCTGAGTTAATATATGAGATGTTAGCTGGATTACATTGGTTTTTATTTTTAACTGACGGTAAACCTGTTTAAATAGACGTAAAAATGGAGTGAAATTTTGGAAAAAGGGAAATATCTCATCTCACATTCCTGTCTCGAGTTTACTTCTTTGTAATAACTTTGCTACATGAATCTGTGTCCATAGGGACCTGGTCTAAAGTAGTGCACTATGTAGGGAATAGGGCCCTGGTCTAATGTAGTGCACTATAAAGGGAATAGGGCCCTGGTCTAAAGTAGTGCCTATATAGGGACTAGGGTGCCATCTGGGACATAGCCTGTCTATCTATCCACTGTTAATAACCTGAATGTTACTATAGAGGTCTATTGGACAGGTGATTGTTTCTATAGAGACGGGGTCTGCCATCTAAAAGAGCCGTGGAATCTGAATACAAGTTGTTTCTATAACACATTCTTATAGCATGTCTATCACTTACATAACCATACCCCCCCCCCACCCCCCACACCCCCCCCCCCCCCCCCCCCCACCTCACACCCAAATAAGGCTTTAATAATGGAAGCAATATATGACATCATTCACCGTCTCTCAACTTCCTCTCCTTGTGAAGGAGTTCAAAGGATATGTATTTTTGAATATTCCAAATGCGGGCATTTTGTGAATTTCTGGTAATACGTAAATGATTTTTGTTCTTTTAATTTCCCTGCTTGCCGTGAGCAAAATGTGATCTTTTTATCCTGTGGATTGTGTGCCGATGCTCAAAGTCAGTCTGTTCTTGTTTCTTTTGTACGAACGGAGATAGATTTGTGTTGTGTTACTCAAACAGCCTCAAAATCAATTGTTAATAACTTGTTGTTCTTCTTCTTATTATTATTATTGACTGCTCTAGACAACAAAATGCATATTTAAAAATAAAAATAAACAAAAAATTAACAATAGCCTTGAATCTATCTATTTATCTATCTATGGTTTTCAGATTATAAAAAGAGAATGTATAGACTGTCTGTATATGCTCATATATGCTGATATATAACAAATGTACTTTAAATCATGATTTCCATAAAAAATCTTGTGTTATTACTGCTTCTATTCCAAGCTGTGACCCTGGTCAAAGTGTACAAGGTTGAACAATAGTTGTGTGTGTTAAGCCTTGAGGTACAGATCCCCTGCCATATGACAGGCCTACGCACCAACCTAGACACACTGGATCCACACATTTATAACGGGACTTTGTTGTTGTTGTTGCTATAATTCACCGCCACAGTTACTTTATCTGTTCTCCGTGAATATGTTTATACCGTTTTGTTTTTTATCATGTATTTGTGCTTTTACACTTTAGATTGAATTCTCTCTCTTCTTTTTTTTATTTTATTTTTTTTATTCCTGAGGAAGTGTAACGTCTGTTGCTTCTCATTTCATGGTATATATTACTGTGGTCATGCTTGTATTATCTTTTCATATTTGTTATTAAATTGAACTCATCATAATAAAGATCTGGAATTCCAGTTTGGGGGGGGGGGGGTTTGTATCCCCAAGTTCACCTCCCCCATTTTTTTTTTTTTTTTGTTGTTGTAAAGAAAGAGATCTGTGTTCTATATTTAGCATCAGTTTTCTAGAACTGTTGTCGTCTCAGGATCGTTGACGTGTTCTAACACAAGCTTGGTAACTGTTTAACGGACCGGAAAGAGGAAGCTTCTGATTGGCTTATTCAAGGAATAGTCATCACAGTTGTTTTCGTTTTGTATTATTTAGGTAGCTGTGAAATGAAGAGACTCTGACTGAAACGTAAAAAGGTTGTTGTTTAAAACAAAAGATGGTCCACCTAGTTCTCCTACTATTGATTCCTTCAATCATGTTGTCTGTCATATTGTTTTAAATATCTCACAACATACAAGAATCATTCTGTTTCTATCGGTTTTTAAAAATGGTTCTGAAGACAAACCGTAAGAGCTGATATCTTATTTATGCTTCTACTACTGCTGCCTGCTTCTTCTGTGTCCCACACTGACCTGAAGACCAAACATCTACCTGTGTGTTCCTCTGGACTGATACCTAGCTAGCTGGCTTTCTGATGGTTCCTCTGGACTGATACCTAGCTAGCTGGCTTTCTGATGGTTCCTCTGGACTGATACCTAGCTAGCTAGCATTCTGATGGTTCCTCTGGACTGATACCTAGCTAGCTAGCTTTCTGATGGTTCCTCTGGACTGATACCTAGCTAGCTAGCTTTCTGATGGTTCCTCTGGACTGATACCTAGCTAGCTAGCTTTCGGATGGTTCCTCTGGACTGATACCTAGCTAGCTACCTTTCTGATGGTTCCTCTGGACTGATACCTAGCTAGCTAGCTTTCTGATGGTTCCTCTGGACTGATACCTAGCTAGCTAGCTTTCTGATGGTTCCTCTGGACTGATACCTAGCATGCTAGCTTTCTGATGGTTTTGCTGTGTGGACCAGGATCATGCTGAATTTGCTGTTCTTTCTCTCTACATGTTTCTATTTTCTCCTCTTGAGTTTTTATTTGTATTGTACTTTAACAGTCATTTACTGCAAGATACTTTGAAATGTCTGTTTGGGACAGATATGATGATATAACTTGTTAATGTGACTCTTTTAATAAAAAATAAATAAAACATTTAACACCAAGTTTCTGTGTTCTGGATGTTTAATTCTGTGTTTCTTAATGTAATGCCGTTAGTCTGGGTTCTATGTAGACTGGTGTTCTATGTAGTCTGGTGTTCTATGTAGACTGGGTTCTATGTAGTCTGGGCTCTATGTAGACTGGGCTCTATGTAGACTGGGCTCTATGTAGTCTGGGCTCTATGTAGACTGGGCTCTATGTAGACTGGTGTTCTATGTAGACTGCTGTTCTATGTAGACTGGTGTTCTATGTAGACTGGTGTTCTATGCAGTCGGGGTTCTATGTAGACTGGTGTTCTATGTAGACTGGTGTTCTATGAGGTTGAAAACGGTTGTTGACAAACCGCACAGATTCTGTCTCCCTCTTGAGGCCACAACTAACCACAGATAAAGGAGGGGGGAGTGTGTCTGTTCATTACCACCTTGAATGGCCGCTCTCCTCTGCTGAACTACAATAACACAGAATGATATCATAAATTATGTTTATTTAATCCAATAGCAGGGAACTCCCTTTTTTTTTATTGTGTCCTGAGGAAACAACCTGGCCTCAGGGCAATATGTAGGATTTGGTACGTACATTTCTTTCTCTCCATTTAGTATGATATATTACGTTAGGTTATGAATGGAATAGTGGTTGTACAATACCATATAAATTAGATGATGTATAGTATTATAACCTCTTCCTCTGAGACCAGGCTGCTTGTTGCATCATAACAACAAAGGAGAATCACTTGAAAATGTACGTTGCTGTTTAGAAGAGCTAACAACGGTTAGGAGAATTCAAATCAAATCAAATTTTATTTGTCACATACACATGGTTAGTGTTACGCACGCCTCTAAAAAGAGGGAACGCAACTCCCTGTTGCAACTCAACTCTTCGTGAAGCGAAAGAGGTATGGACCGTAGGTGCGAGAAAGGACGACAAAGGCAGAATTTACCGTTACTAGGATTTATTTCCTTAAACGGTAATATGGGGAAAAGGGGCTGGACGGAACCAAAGCAAAGAAAGTAAATATCAAAGCTCCCCCTCCTATCTAACCTGCCTACCCACTACTTACCTATCTTAGTACCACCTGGTGCACTAACCAAAATACAGGGGGTGGTCCGCCCAGGTCTTACCTAGTGAGCCTAGACATTGAATATGCTACGGGTATATGTATGCCCTCGGGCCTCTTGCCTAAGCACTCCCTAAGTGCCTTCCCCTTCCCCCCTGGGAACAAATGAAACAGAATAATTATTAACGATTTCACAAACACTTTACAACAAAACTGAGTAAACTAACTCAGGCCACTAAAGAAGCTTTGACAAAGCAACAAACACAGAACATATCAAAGCTTCTACCAACAACAACTAACACATTACATACCACATTTTCTGTTAAACAACCAACACTATATCACAATCTAATTCTCCAGCAAAAAAAAATCTCTCTCTCTCTCTTTAATCTTTCTCATAATCTCCCCAAAACAGAACACTGGCTTTTATATCTTCTGGTGGCAATGGTGATTGGAGTCAGCTGCTTCTTGACGAGGGGGCGGAGTCAGCTCCAATCATCAATTAGCCTGGGGTCGACCAATCAGCTGCTTGGGGAGTTACAGGAATTTCTCCTGAAACACACACACTCAAATACAAACCAGAACACAGAAACTGGGGAACGTAACAGTTAGCAGATGTTAATGCGAGTGTAGCGAAATGCTTGTGCTTCTAGTTCCGACAATGCAGTAATAACCAACGAGTAATCTAACCTAACAATTCCACAACTACTACCTTATACACACACGTGTAAAGGGATAAAGAATATGTACATAAAGATATATGAATGAGTGATGGTACAGAATGGCATAGGCAAGATGCAGTAGATGGTATAGTGTACAGTATATACCTATGAGATGAGTAATGTAGGGTATGTAAACATAAAGTGGCATAGTTTAAAGTGGCTAGTGATACATGTATTACATAAAGATGGCAAGATGCAGTAGATGATATAGAGTACAGTATATACATATACATATGAGATGAGTAATGTAGGGTATGTAAACATTATATTAAGTGGCATTGTTTAAAGTGGCTAGTGATACATTTTTACATAATTTCCATCAATTCCCATTTTTAAGTGGCTGGAGTTGAGTCAGTATGTTGGCAGCGGACGCTAAATGTTAGTGGTGGCTGTTTAACAGTCTGATGGCCTTGAGATAGAAGCTGTTTTTCAGTCTCTCGGTCCCTGCTTTGATGCACCTGTACTGACCTCGCCTTCTGGATGATAGCGGGGTGAACAGGCAGTGGCTCGGGTGGTTGTTGTCTTTGATGATCTTTATGGCCTTCCTGTGACATCGGGTGGTGTAGGTGTCCTGGAGGGCAGGTAGTTTGCCCCCGGTGATGCGTTGTGCAGACCTGACTACCCTCTGGAGAGCCTTACGGCTGTGGGCGGAGCAGTTGCCGTACCAGGCGGTGATACAGCCCGACAGGATGCTCTCGATTGTGCATCTGTAGAAGTTTGTGAGTGCTTTTGGTGACAAGCCAAATTTCTTCAGCCTCCTGAGGTTGAAGAGGCACTGCTGCGCCTTCTTCACAACGCTGTCTGTGTGGGTGGACCAATTCAGTTTGTCCGTGATGTGTACACCGAGGAACTTAAAACTTTCCACCTTCTCTCTCTACTACTGTCCCGTCGATGTGGATAGGGGGGTGCTCCCTCTGCTGTTTCCTGAAGTCCACAATCATCTCCTTTGTTTTGTTGACGTTGAGTGTGAGGTTATTTTCCTGACACCACACTCCGAGGGCCCTCACCTCCTCCCTGTAGGTCGTCTCGTCGTTGTTGGTAATCAAGCCTCCCACTGTAGTGTCGTCCGCAAACTTGATGATTGAGTTGGAGGTGTGCATGGGCACGCAGTCGTGGGTGAACAGGGAGTACTGGAGAGGGCTCAGAACGCACCCTTGTGGGGCCCCAGTGTTGAGGATCAGCGGGGTGGAGATGTTGTTACCTGCCCTCACCACCTGGGGGCGGCACGTCAGAAAGTCCAGGACCCAGTTGCACAGGGCGGGGTCGAGACCCAGGGTCTCGAGCTTGATGACGAGTTTGGAGGGTACTATGGTGTTAAATGCTGAGCTGTAGTCGATGAACAGCATTCTCACATAGGTATTCCTCTTGTCCAGATGGGTTAGGGCAGTGTGCAGTGTGGTTGCGATTGCGTCGTCTGTGGACCTATTGGGGTGGTAAGAAAATTGGAAAATAGGTCTAGGGTGTCAGGTAGGGTGGAGGTGATATGGTCCTTGACTAGTCTCTCAAAGCACTTCATGATGACGGAAGTGAGTGCTACGGGGCGATAGTCATTTAGTTCAGTTATCTTTGCTTTCTTGGGAACAGGAACAATGGTGGCCCTCTTGAAGCATGTGGGAACAGCAGACTGGGATAAGGATTGATTGAATATGTCCTTAAACACACCAGCCAGCTGGTCTGCGCATGCTCTGAGGACGCGGCTGGGAATGCCGTCTGGGCCTGCAGCCTTGCGAGGGTTAACACGTTTAAATGTTTTACTCACCTCGGCTGCAGTGAACGAGAGCCCGCAGGTTTTGGTAGCGGGCCGTGTCAAGTGGCACTGTATTGTCCTCAAAGCGAGCAAAAAAGTTATTTAGTCTATCTGGGAGCAAGACATTCTGGTCCGCGACGGGGCTGGTTTTCTTTTTGTAATCCGTGATTGACTGTAGATTGACCTATCAGGTTAGGTGAATTAGGTTAGGGGGGAAGGGTTAGCTAAAATGTTACCGTTTGTAATGTAACATACAGTATCATACTTAGTGGAGGTGCACAAATGTACTTCAGATGGCCAACGTGAGTCCAGTCGAGGACTGTATCAACAGCACCATGTCACAACCCCTAGTCCTTTCAGATCAACCTATTGTTGATCAGAGCTCCCCGACCTCTGCCCAGAACTTTGAAATGATGTCAATATTTCCCATTTCTACTACAGTTCATGATGACAAATATATATATACACTGCTCAAAAAAATAAAGGGAACACTTAAACAACACAATGTAACTCCAAGTCAATCACACTTCTGTGAAATCAAACTGTCCACTTAGGAAGCAACACTGATTGACAATAAATTTCACATGCTGTTGTGCAAATGGAATAGACAAAAGGTGGAAATTATAGGCAATTAGCAAGACACCCCCAATAAAGGAATGGTTCTGCAGGTGGTGACCACAGACCACTTCTCAGTTCCTATGCTTCCTGGCTCATGTTTTGGTCACTTTTGTATGCTGGCGGTGCTTTCACTCTAGTGGTAGCATCATCTTCCAAATGATCACACTGATGTTTGAAATTGATGAACTTCACATACTGGTGTGCTCAAAGAGTGTGGCGGAGAGACCAGAGTACTGGAGTTTGGTTGGGTACTCCTGAGGCCACGCGGGATTGGTTGAGTACCGTTTAGCCATGACTGGTGGATGGATGGATGCATGCACAAGGTTCTTCACGAATCAATGTCTACGGTCTAGACCGACTCGGAACAGAAATGAATACAATCAACTGTTCCATACATAATGTCCAGTTCCTTATTTCAGCATAGAGTTGCTAGTGGTGGGATTTTCCTTCTCTCCTAGGGAGCATTAAGAAGGATGTGGTGCCATTTCTCCAAGTGGTAGCATGAGTCTACAACCCACACAAGTGGCTCAGGTAGTGCAGTTCATCCAGGATGGCACATCAATGCGAGCTGTGGCAAAAAGGTTTGCTGTGTCTGTCAGCATAGTGTCCAGAGCATGGAGGCGCTACCAGGAGACAGGCCAGTACATCAGGAGACGTGGAGGAGGCCGTAGGAGGGCAACAACCCAGCAGCAGGACCGCTACCTCCGCCTTTGTGCAAGGAGGTGCACTGCCAGAGCCCTGCAAAATGACCTCCAGCAAGCCACAAATGTGCATGTGTCTGCTCAAACGGTCAGAAACAGACTCCGTATGGACGTATGGAGAGGATTGAGAGCCATGCGTCCTCCGAAACACGACCCAACCTGCTTTTTCTGCCGGCCAAACCCTCCCCTAACCCAGACGACGCTGGGCCAATTGTGCGCCACCCCGTGGGTTTCCCGGTCGCGGCCGGCTGCTACAGAGCCTGGACTCGAACCCAGAATCTCTAGTGGCATAGCTAGTACTGAGATGCAGTGCCTTAGACGACTGCTCAACTCGGGAGGCCATCTTTTTACAGTTCACTCTATTATAACATCATTCACTACTGTAAGGTGCTGTTACGTCCGTCGTTAGATGAATGAGACCAAGGTGCAGCGTGGTAAGTGTACATCTTTCTTTATTGATGAACACCAAAAAACAACAAAATAGAAACGAAACGTAACATTCTGCAGGCTACATAGTAACTAATGCAAAAACAAGATCCCACAAACTCAGGTGGAAAAAAGGCTGCCTAAGTACGATCCCCAATCAGAGACAACGATAGACAGCTGCCTCTGATTGGGAACCGTACCCGGCCAACAAAGAAATAGAAAACATAGATTTGCCCACCCAAGTCACACCCTGACCTAACCAAATAGAGAATAAAAAAGGCTCTCTAAGGTCAGGGCGTGACAGGGGCTGTGAATTATAATATCATTCACTACTGTAATTTACTGTGAATTATAATATAATTCACTACTGTAATTTACTGTGAACTATAACATCATTCACTACTGTAATTTACTGGGAATTCTAATGTCATTTACTACTGTAATTTACTGGGAATTATAATATAATTCACTACTGTAATTTACTGGGAATTATAATATAATTCACTACTGTAAGGTACTTTGACAGTGTATAATGATATGTGCATCTGCTGTTGGACTATCTACGGTAGTATCTACGGTAATATCTACAGTAGTATCTACATCGTATGTCCCAGGCAGTAAACAGAACCTGCAGTACCGACTTTAACTGTACGTCATAGATTTTACTTGGAGAATTGACATACCCTAGATACTTCATTGAGGATGTTTTGTGAAAGAACAATGACGTGGAGTTACTCTTGTTAAAATGTCTCATTAATTTCTCAGCCAAGTCTTATTCATGTATATTTTCTGGAGAGAAACCAGGTCAGTAGCAGTCAGTCAGTGTCCCGGACAATAGAACCACCTCCATCCAGCAGGGTCTGGGACCACTGGCTTTAGCCATGACTCGACGGAGAAAGAATGTATCATTGTTTCCCTGCATATCAAGCTGTCGCAAACACACACGAACACAGACGCACACACACACACACACACACACACACACACACACACACACACACACACACACACACACACACACACACACACACACACACACACACGCACACACACCACTGTCAACAACAACTATAGGATATATGCTAGCAGCAACACAAGCTACGCCACGACATAATAATCACACGTTTCTGTGTCTTTCTCATGGAGAACACTTGTGCTTGGTAAACAGCAACTGAATCAATGGACCTCTGGCCCTTGTTTCCCTGTGGCCCTGTTGTTGCCTAGAGAGATCCCATCAGCGACGACATGATACAGAATGGGACCGTCCATCAGGTTGTGTCTCAAATGGACCCCCCCTTATTTCCCATAGGGCTCTGGTCTAAAGTAGTGCACTACGTAGGAGATGGGGTGCTGATCGGAGACACGGTACATGTCTGTTAGTAGCATGATGAGATGGTAATAGTTATGTATCACGTTGGGACAGGATCCTCGTCTCAGTTCTCTGGACCACAGCTGTTGTTTTACGGAGACAGAGGGCTGCATCTCAAATGGCTCCGGTCCAAAGTAGTGCACTACGTAGGGAATAGGGTGCCAGCCCTGGTCCAAAGTAGTGCACTACGTAGGGAATAGGGCTCTGGTCCAAAGTAGTGCACTACGTAGGGAATAGGGTGCCAGCCCTGGTCCAAAGTAGTGCACTATGTAGGGAATAGGGTGCCAGCCCTGGTCCAAAGTAGTGCACTACGTAGGGAATAGGGCTCTGGTCCAAAGTAGTGCACTATGTAGGGAATAGGGCTCTGGTCCAAAGTAGTGCACTACGTAGGGAATAGGGCTCTGGTCCAAAGTAGTGCACTATGTAGGGAATAGGGCTCTAGTCCAAAGTAGTGCACTACGTAGGGAATAGGGCTCTAGTCCAAAGTAGTGCACTACGTAGGGAATAGGGCTCTAGTCCAAAGTAGTGCACTACGTAGGGAATAGGGCTCTGGTCCAAAGTAGTGCACTACGTAGGGAATAGGGCTCTGGTCCAAAGTAGTGCACTACGTAGGGAATAGGGTGCCAGCCCTGGTCCAAAGTAGTGCACTATGTAGGGAATAGGGTGCCATTTGGGATGCACACAGGGAAACAGCCCACTGGATTACTGTTCTGTCCTAGCCTGTTCCTGTCCAGTCTTACAGGTCATACCACATCTATCCAATCATATAGCTCAATATGAAACTGTTTGTGATTGGATGTGTGGTGTGTTGATTGATGAGGTTTTAAAAAGAGAATGATTGTGTCTTTTTTTTGGGTTGTAATGTAAAATGGTTCTCATGCTGTGACCCGGTAGTTCATCACAGCCTTGGTTCTCTGATCCCGAGTCGTAAACATCAGCCTTGGAGGGTGTGTTATTATTGTGCTGTTTGATGCCCCTGTTTGGAGACGACGGTGGGAACTTAGCGTCGACACTGATTGTATTAGAGGACTGTCAGACATTATAGGGAATGAGATGTACTTTCCTAATGACAGGTGGGAACTAACACAGGGTGGGGGTGTGAGGTGACTGGGGAGTGATGTCATAGAAAAACACGTCATCACTATCTAGAACCTCATAGGATTCACCGACTGTCCCCGTAGGAGAACCCTTTTTGTTTCCAGGTTAGACCCTTTTGAGTACCCTTACTACAGAAGGTTCTACAGTTCTATCTGGAAACAAAAATGGTTCTCCTACGGAGACAGCCAAAGAACCCTTTTGGAACCATTTTTCAAAGAGTATGAGAGACGGTGCTACTCATGAGAGGACAACCATGAGAGGACAACCATGAGAGCACGGTCATGAGAGGACGGTCATGAGAGGACAACCATGAGAGGACCGTCATGAGAGGACCGTCATGAGAGGACCGTCATGAGAGGACAACCATGAGAGGACCGTCATGAGAGGACGGTCATGAGAGGACAACCATGAGAGGACAACAGAGAATTTGGAGAAAGTTTGAAGTAGTTCACATAATTCATAATATACTCCATTAAATAATATACTCCATCATTTCATTATTATAATGTAGACTTTTCTTTTAAATCCACTAAATAGAAAGACAGACGGACTTACAGTAAAAGGATGAGCCATGATAGGGTAGGTCTTCCTGACGGGCAGACCACAGGCTGGGAGGATTAGCAACAACACCTCCTCCACAATGACTCTTAACACAGGGGCCCCCCAGGGCTGTGTCCTCAGTCCTCTGCTGTACTCCCTGTTCAACCACAAACTGACTCTTATCACAGGGGCCCCCCAGGGCTGTGTCCTAAGTCCTCTGCTGTACTCCCTGTTCAACCACAAACTGACTCTTGTCACAGGGGCCCCCCAGGGCTGTGTCCTCAGTCCTCTGCTGTACTCCCTGTTCAACCACAAACTGACTCTTATCACAGGGCCCCCCCAGGGCTGTGTCCTCAGCCCTCTGCTGTACTCCCTGTTCAACCACAAACTGACTCTTAACACAGGGCCCCCCCAGGGCTGTGTCCTCAGTCCTCTGCTGTACTCCCTGTTCACCCACACCTGACTCAACACAGGGCCCCCCCCCCCCCCCCAGGGCTGTGTCCTCAGCCCTCTGCTGTACTCCCTGTTCACTCACAAACTGAATCAACACAGGGCCCCCCCAGGGCTGTGTCCTCAGCCCTCTGCTGTACTCCCTGTTCACCCACAAACTGAATCAACACAGGGGCCCCCCAGGGCTGTGTCCTCAGTCCTCTGCTGTACTCCCTGTTCACTCACAAACTGAATCAACACAGGGCCCCCCCCAGGGCTGTGTCCTCAGTCCTCTGCTGTACTCCCTGTTCACTCACAAACTGAATCAACACAGGGGCCCCCCAGGGCTGTGTCCTCAGCCCTCTGCTGTACTCCCTGTTCACCCACAAACTGACTCTTATCACAGGGTCCCCCCAGGGCTGTGTCCTCAGTCCTCTGCTGTACTCCCTGTTCACCCACACCTGACTCTTAACACAGGGCCCCCCAGGGCTGTGTCCTCAGCCCTCTGCTGTACTCCCTGTTCACCCACACCTGACTCTTAACACAGGGCCCCCCAGGGCTGTGTCCTCAGCCCTCTGCTGTACTCCCTGTTCAACCACAAACTGACTCTTATCACAGGGCCCCCCCAGGGCTGTGTCCTCAGCCCTCTGCTGTACTCCCTGTTCAACCACAAACTGACTCTTAACACAGGGCCCCCCCAGGGCTGTGTCCTCAGTCCTCTGCTGTACTCCCTGTTCACTCACAAACTGAATCAACACAGGGCCCCCCCAGGGCTGTGTCCTCAGCCCTCTGCTGTACTCCCTGTTCACCCACAAACTGAATCAACACAGGGGCCCCCCAGGGCTGTGTCCTCAGTCCTCTGCTGTACTCCCTGTTCACTCACAAACTGAATCAACACAGGGCCCCCCCAGGGCTGTGTCCTCAGCCCTCTGCTGTACTCCCTGTTCACCCACAAACTGAATCAACACAGGGGCCCCCCAGGGCTGTGTCCTCAGTCCTCTGCTGTACTCCCTGTTCACTCACAAACTGAATCAACACAGGGCCCCCCCCAGGGCTGTGTCCTCAGTCCTCTGCTGTACTCCCTGTTCACTCACAAACTGAATCAACACAGGGGCCCCCCAGGGCTGTGTCCTCAGCCCTCTGCTGTACTCCCTGTTCAC
>NW_026601140.1:37500-73906 GCF_029448725.1 Salvelinus fontinalis
ACCTCCCTCTCTCTCCTAATAAGGTGTAGGAATGAGACTGAGGCTGGTTGTATATATAATGTATCTAGGGTTCCTCCTAGGCGTGTCTAAGGCCTGTCTGTGTCTCTAGCTGAATCCCTCTGCAGCCATGGAGCAGCCCGTGATGAAAGCCAGATCGCCAGTGGGTCAGATGTGTTCGGTGGTGGCCCCCGGCTCAGCCAAGCAGCCTTCCTCCGCCACCTCTCCCTCCAACACCACGGGCCCCAAGGAGGTGGGAGACAGAGGCTATATTCCCCATGGAGCCCTATTCCCTAATAGTATATAGTGTTCATAGGAGGTTCCACATGGAGCCCTATTCCCTAATAGCATATAGTGTTCATAGGAGGTTCCACATGGAGCCCTATTCCCTACAGTATATAGTGTTCATAGGAGATTCCACATAGAGCCCTATTCCCTACAGTATATAGTGTTCATAGGAGGTTCCACACGGAGCCCTATTCCCTACAGTATATAGTGTTCATAGGAGGTTCCACACGGAGCCCTATTCCCTACAGTATATAGTGTTCATAGGAGGTTCCACATGGAGCCCTATTCCCTACAGTATATAGTGTTCATAGGAGGTTCCACACGGAGCCCTATTCCCTACAGTATATAGTGTTCATAGGAGGATCCACATGGAGCCCTATTCCCTACAGTATATAGTGTTCATAGGAGGTTCCACACGGAGCCCTATTCCCTACAGTATATAGTGTTCATAGGAGGTTCCCCATGGAGCCCTATTCCCTACAGTATATAGTGTTCATAGGAGATTCCACATAGAGCCCTATTCCCTACAGTATATAGTGTTCATAGGAGATTCCACATAGAGCCCTATTCCCTACAGTATATAGTGTTCATAGGAGGTTCCACACGGAGCCCTATTCCCTACAGTATATAGTGTTCATAGGAGGTTCCACATGGAGCCCTATTCCCTACAGTCTATAGTGTTCATGACTACATGACATATATTCTGATATATTAGGTGGAGTGGTTGTAGATGACAGTGACATGACATATATTCTGATATATTAGGTGGAGTGGTTGTAGATGACAGTGACATAACTACATGACATATATTCTGATATATTAGGTGGAGTGGTTGTAGATAACAGTGACATAACTACATGACATATGTTCTGATATATTAGGTGGACTGGTTGTAGATGACAGTGACATATATTCTGATATATTAGGTGGACTGGTTGTAGATAACAGTGACATGACATATATTCTGATATATTAGGTGGACTGGTTGTAGATGACAGTGACATGACATATATTCTGATATATTAGGTGGAGTGGTTGTAGATGACAGTGACATGACATATATTCTGATATATTAGGTGGACTGGTTGTAGATGACAGTGACATGACATATATTCTGATATATTAGGTGGAGTGGTTGTAGATGACAGTGACATAACTACATGACATATATTCTGATATATTAGGTGGACTGGTTGTAGATAACAGTGACATGACATATATTCTGATATATTAGGTGGACTGGTTGTAGATGACAATGACATATATTCTGATATATTAGGTGGACTGGTTGTAGATGACAGTGACATGACATATATTCTGATATATTAGGTGGACCTGTTGTAGATGAGAGTGACATGACATATATTCTGATATATTAGGTGGACTGGTTGTAGATGACAGTGACATGACATATATTCTGATATATTAGGTGGACTGGTTGTAGATAACAGTGACATGACATATATTCTGATATATTAGGTGGAGCTGATTCTGGTGAAGGAGCACAACGGGGTCCAGTTCACCTCCTCCACGTTGGTCAGCCCTGCTGGGCACCCCCACGGCCACGCTCTGGGCCCCAGCCACGGACACACCCCTGTCCCCGGAGAAGAGAGGGAGACCTGGGGGAAAAAGATCGACTTTCTCCTGTCGGTGATAGGGTTCGCTGTGGACCTGGCCAACGTGTGGAGGTTCCCCTATCTCTGCTATAAGAACGGAGGAGGTGAGAAGGAGGGAGGGAGTGTGTGGAGGTTCCCCTATCTCTGCTATAAGAACGGAGGAGGTGAGACGAAGGGAGGGAGTGTGTGGAGGTTCCCCTATCTCTGCTATAAGAACGGAGGAGGTGAGAAGGAGGGAGTGAGTGTGTGGAGGTTCCCCTATCTCTGCTATAAGAACGGAGGAGGTGAGACGAAGGGAGGGAGTGTGTGGAGGTTTTCCAATCTCTGCTATAAGAACGGAGGAGGTGAGACGAAGGGAGGGAGAGTGTGGAGGTTCTCCTATCTCTGCTATAAGAACGGAGGAGGTGAGACGAAGGGAGGGAGTGTGTGGAGGTTCCCCTATCTCTGCTATAAGAACGGAGGAGGTGAGAAGGAGGGAGTGAGTGTGTGGAGGTTCCCCTATCTCTGCTATAAGAACGGAGGAGGTGAGACGAAGGGAGGGAGTGTGTGGAGGTTTTCCTATCTCTGCTATAAGAACGGAGGAGGTGAGACGAAGGGAGGGAGAGTGTGGAGGTTCTCCTATCTCTGCTATAAGAACGGAGGAGGTGAGACGAAGGGAGGGAGAGTGTGGAGGTTCTCCTATCTCTGCTATAAGAACGGAGGAGGTGAGAAGGAGGGAGGGAGTGTGTGGAGGTTCTCCTATCTCTGCTATAAGAACGGAGGAGGTGAGACGAAGGGAGGGAGAGTGTGGAGGTTCTCCTATCTCTGCTATAAGAACGGAGGAGGTGAGAAGGAGGGAGGGAGTGTGTGGAGGTTCTCCTATCTCTGCTATAAGAACGGAGGAGGTGAGAAGGAGGGAGGGAGTGTGTGGAGGTAGGGCCTTCTATGCCATCAAAAATAACATAATTTTGACATACCAATTAGGATCTGGCTAAAAATACTTGAATCAGTTATAGAATCCATTTCCCTTTATGGTTGTGAGGTCTGGGGTCCGCTAATTATACCCGCTATATTTCAAAATCCAGAAAATAGACATTAAATTCTACAACCACCTAAAAGAAAGAGATTCCCAAACCTTCCATAACAAAGTCATCACCTACAGAGAGATGAACCTGGAGAAGCAAGCTGGTCCTGGGGCTCTGTTCACAAACACAAACAGACCCCACAGAGCCCCAGGACAGCAACACAATTAGACCCAACCAAATCATGAGAAAACAAAAAGAGAATTACGTGACACATTGGAAAGAATTAACAAAAAAACAGAGCAAACTAGAATGCTATTTGGCCCTAAACAGAGAGAACACAGTGGCAAAATACCTGACCACTGTGACTGACCCAAACTTAAGGAAAGCTTTGACTATGTACAGACTCAGTGAGCATAGCCTTGCTATTGAGAAAGGCCGCCGTAGGCAGACATGGCTCTCAAGAGAAGACAGGCTATGTGCTCACTGCCCACAAAATGAGGTGGAAACTGAGCTGCACTTCCTAACCTCCTGCCCAATGTATGACCATATTAGAGACACATATTTCCCTCAGATTACACAGACACAAATCCAATTTTGATAAACTCCCATATCTACTGGGTGAAATTCCACAGTGTGCCATCACAGCAGTAAGATGTGTGACCTGTTGCCACAAGAAAAGGGCAACCAGTGGAGAACAAACACCATTGTAAATACAACCCATATTTATGTTTATTTATTTTCCCTTTTGTACTTGAACTATTTTCACATCGTTATAAATCAAATCAAATCAAGTTTATTTTATATAGCCCTTTGTACATCAGCTAATATCTCAAAGTGGTGTACAGAAACCCAGCCTAAAACCCCAAACAGCAAGCAATGCAGGTGTAGAAGCACGGTGGCTAGGGAAAACTCCCTAGAAAGGCCAAAACCTAGGAAGAAACCTAGAGAGGAACCAGGCTATGAGGGGTGGCCAGTCCTCTTCTGGCTGTGCCGGTTGGAGATTATAACAGAACATGGCCAAGATGTTCAAATGTTCATAAATGACCAGCAGGGTCAAATAATGATCAGGAGTAAATGTCAGTTGGCTTTTCATAGCCGATCATTACAACACTGTATATAGACATAATATGACATTTGAAATGTCTTCATTCTTTTGGAACGTATGTGAGTGTAATGTTTACTGTTCACTTTTTATTATTTATATAACTTTTGTTTATCCGTTTCACTTGCTTTGACAATGTAAACATATGTTTCCCAATAAAGCCCATTGAATTGAGAGAGAGAGAGAGAGAGAGAGAGAGAGAGAGAGAGAGAGAGAGAGAGAGAGAGAGAAAGGAAGGAAGGAAGGAAGGTAGGAAGGAAGGAAGGAAGGAAGGAAGGAAGGAAGGAAGGACGGACGGACGAACGGACGGAAGGAAGGAAGGAAGGAAGGGAGCAAAACGAAGAGAGAGAGATGAATCCTTATCTATGTGTGTTTGAGCAGGCGGTAGGGAGGATGGGGTGAGTGTGAGGCCTTACCCTTTAAAGATAAAAGAGATCTCCCCAGCTGATCCAACTGCTGCTGATTATCTACAACAGTTAGGAACACCTATTACGGTGTTTTAACACAGAACGTTAACTGAGTTGGGGAAATAACATTATAGCATTTTGTTCTTGCATTTTAATTATGTTGCAGGATGCCGGTTCAATTCAATTTCATCATGCATGCTTATGAATGTGCTATGCATGGTAATGAATGTTTAATGAAGCCCTTATGCATGTTCCCTTTAAATGAGATGTCACTACCATTATTGTCATGTATTGTCATGTATTGTCATGTATTGTCATGTATTGTCATGTCTTGTCATGTATTGTCATGTATTGTCATGTATTGTCATGTCTTGTCATGTCTAGCCTCAGACTCTCAGGCTCAACTAGATCAGGATGGAATGGATGGCCAGGCAAGACTATGTCATTCATCCTGTCCTGTCTCTCTGCCTTTAAAATAAGCCTTCCTGGTGCCCTACCTGCTCCTATGAATGCTCTAAGTATGGTTATGCCTGTGTTATGAAGCCCTTATATCTCTGTTGCCGTATAGGAGCGTTCCTTGTGCCCTACCAGTTCTTCATGCAGATAGCAGACATGCTTATGAATTGCTTATGTATAGTTTATGACTGTGTTATAAAGCCATTGTGTAGGTACTCTCTCTGTCCTCTATATGAGCGTTCCTGGTGCCCTACCTGTTCTCCGTGGTGATCCCGCTATGTATAGGCTATGAATGTGTCATGAAGGCATTATGTGTGTGCTATGTCATGTCATCCTGTCCTGTGTCTCTCTATTCCCTGTAGGAGCGTTCCTGGTGCCCTACCTGTTCTTCATGGTGATGCCGCTATGTATAGGCTATGAATGTGTCATGAAGGAATTATGTGTGTGCTATGTCATGTCATCCTGTCCTGTGTCTCTCTATTCCCTGTAGGAGCGTTCCTAGTGCCCTACCTGTTCTCCGTGGTGATGCCGCTATGTATAGGCTATGAATGTGTCATGAAGGCATTATGTATGTGCTATGTCATCCTGTCCTTTGTCTCTCTATTCCCTGTAGGAGCGTGTGTGTATTTGTTATGAAGCCTTAATGTAGCCTTATGTCTCTGTGTCCCCTCTAGGAGTGTTCCTGGTGCCCTACCTGTTCTTCATGGTGATAGCATTATGTACTGTTTTGAATATGCTATGTATGTGTTATGAAGCCTTAATGTAGCCTTATGTCTCTGTGTCCCCTCTAGGAGCGTTCCTAGTGCCCTACCTGTTCTTCATGGTGATAGCGTTATGTATTGTTATGAATATGCTATGTATGTCTTATGAAGCCTTAATGTAGCCTTATGTCTCTGTGTCCCCTCTAGGAGCGTTCCTAGTGCCCTACCTGTTCTTCATGGTGATAGCATTATGTATTGTTATGTATATGCTATGTATATGTTATGAAGCCTTAATGTAGCCTTATGTCTCCGTGTCCCCTCTAGGAGCGTTCCTGGTACCCTACCTGTTCTTCATGGTGATAGCGTTATGTATTGTTATGAATATGCTATGTATGTCTTATGAAGCCTTAATGTAGCCTTATGTCTCTGTGTCTCCTCTAGGAGCGTTCCTAGTGCCCTACCTGTTCTTCATGGTGATAGCATTATGTATTGTTATGTATATGCTATGTATATGTTATGAAGCCTTAATGTAGCCTTATGTCTCTGTGTCCCCTCTAGGAGCGTTCCTGGTGCCCTACCTGTTCTTCATGGTGATAGCAGGCATGCCTCTGTTCTATATGGAACTGGCTCTGGGACAATACAACAGAGAGGGGGCCGCTGGCGTCTGGAAGATCTGCCCCATATTCAAAGGTAGGAGAGAGAGAGAGAGAGAGAGAGAGAGAGAGAGTGTGTGTGTGTGTGTTTGTGTGTGTTTGTGTGTGTGTGTGTGTGTGTGTGTGTGTGTGTGTGTGTGTGTGTGTGTGTGTGTGTGTGTGTGTGTGTGTGTGTTAAGATAACTACCATTGATAATACCCAAACAACACCAGTCAGATGGAAGACTGAAAATGGGCTTTTAGAGTCTCTCTGTCTTCGGTGATAAACACATTTTGGGCCAATCTTCCCGTTCTTTCCAACACATCGATAAACACTCCGGTGAGCGGAAACCATCGAATTTACATGACAAGTGTCAAAGGAAGAAATGTGACCTTCTCTGTCACGTTCTAACTCCCCCCCTCCATCATAACCGCCGTGTTGCAGACGGTGCTCTGGACCCCCCCCCCCCCCCTCCATCATAACCGCCGTGTTGCAGACGGTGCTCTGGACCCCCCCCCCCCCCCCCTCCATCATAACCGCCGTGTTGCAGACGGTGCTCTGGACCCCCCCCCCCCCCCTCCATCATAACCGCCGTTTTGCAGACGTTGCTCTGGACCCCCCCCCCCCCCCCCCCTCCCCCATCCGTCCATCGGTCTATCTGTCTCTATCTTAGGGTCCCTTACTGAGTGTCGGTATTGGATGTTGACATTTTAATCATCAGTCTCACATGCACCCGGCCCCCTAGCTGAGACAGAGGGAATCTCACATGCACCCAGCCCCCTAGCTGAGACAGAGGGAATCTCACATGCACCCAGCCCCCTAGCTGAGACAGAGGGAATCTCACATGCACCCAGCCCCCTAGCTGAGACAGAGGGAATCTCACATGCACCCAGCCCCCTAGCTGAGACAGAGGGAATCTCACATGCACCCAGCCCCCTAGCTGAGACAGAGGGAATCTCACATGCACCCAGCCCCCTAGCTGAGACAGAGGGAGTCTCACATGCACCCAGCCCCCTAGCTGAGACAGAGGGAATAGCTGTTGTCACTCAACAGGGAATCGCTGCAATTACATCCGATCGACACATTCTGCTTTTCCTAACGATCAATGTTTTCAAAAGACGACGTGATCACTCGTGATGCTAATGATTCCGCTTCGACAAATAATCACTTATTCTAGATTAAAAAGAGCCATGGGAAAAGAGCCATGACATCGTATCGCCGTCAGAAGGAAAGAGATTGGACACTTGTTAGTCCTAAAGGTTATGATGAAAGTGAACAGTAGCGCGTGGACACGGGGCTAAACGAACAGAAAGGGCAGATCTGGGGATAAATAAAGCGTAGAGAGGAGACCGCGGAGGACAACCTTTAGAAAGTTTGGCTGGTTATTGTCTTTCATTTTAGGCGCTCTTTAAAATTCTGTGTTATCAAGTGTTCTGTCTAGTTTACTTCTGAAAGTGTTTATGTAAATATGTAAGATTGTAGAGTGTTGACGTTCAAAGTAAGTGGTTTTATTTGAGGTATCCAGGAGCAGATATGACCTTTGGCCTTTGTGATACTTCCAGTTGATATCAGTTACGTATTGTGATATTTTGCCCTGTTTTGTGTTTTCTGTCTACCTCTGCTATAATCTGTATTCTAAACCATTGTGATCTTGACCTATGACCTTTCACCTTTCCCCCTTTTTCCCCCAGGTGTTGGTTTCACAGTGATCCTGATCAGTCTGTATGTGGGCTTCTACTACAACGTGATTATAGCCTGGGCCCTGTTCTACTTGTTCTCTTCCTTCACCGGGGAGCTACCCTGGGTCCACTGCAACAACACCTGGAACAGCCCCAACTGCTCAGACCTCTGGGACTTCAACAACTCCCTCAACGACACACACAAGTCCACCCCCGCAGCCGAGTACTTTGAGTGAGTTTGGAGTTTCGTCTCTAGATCCGAGTCTGAACAGAGACCGTTGACTTCTTCCTTAAAGTATTTTTGCTCTGACACGTCAAGTATGGATATTTTGAGAGGGACCAGCTTCACCTTTTTCTCTCTTTGGTATTAAATTACACAAAGGTGCACATACATAATCAGGCTTTATTTGAAACCTGGACCCAGAAGACATTATGCCTGAGAGAGCCAGAGGTTCACATCCTGGTCTATGTGTATCCATACCTTCATTCTCCTGGTCGTCCACGGAGATACTGTAACCATGTCTTCATAGTCCTGGTCGTCCATGGAGATACTGTAGCCATGTCTTCATAGTCCTGGTCGTCCATGGAGATTCTGTAACCATGTCTTCATAGTCCTGGTCGTCCATGGAGATACTGTAACCATGTCTTCATAGTCCTGGTCGTCCACGGAGATACTGTAACCATGTCTTCATAGTCCTGGTCGTCCTTGGAGATACTGTAACCAAGTCTTCATTCTCCTGGTCGTCCATGGAGATACTGTAACCATGTCTTCATAGTCCTGGTCGTCCTTGGAGATTCTGTAACCATGTCTTCATAGTCCTGGTCGTCCATGGAGATACTGTAACCATGTCTTCATAGTCCTGGTCGTCCACGGAGATACTGTAACCATGTCTTCATAGTCCTGGTCGTCCTTGGAGATACTGTAACCAAGTCTTCATTCTCCTGGTCGTCCATGGAGATTCTGTAACCATGTCTTCATAGTCCTGGTCGTCCTTGGAGATACTGTAACCATGTCTTCATTCTCCTGGTCGTCCACGGAGATACTGTAGCCATGTCTTCATAGTCCTGGTCGTCCATGGAGATACTGTAACCATGTCTTCGTAGTCCTGGTCGTCCACGGAGATACTGTAGCCATGTCTTCATAGTCCTGGTCGTCCATGGAGATTCTGTAACCATGTCTTCATTCTCCTGGTCGTCCATGGAGATACTGTAACCATGTCTTCATAGTCCTGGTCGTCCATGGAGATACTGTAACCATGTCTTCGTAGTCCTGGTCGTCCATGGAGATACTGTAACCATGTCTTCGTAGTCCTGGTCGTCCACGGAGATACTGTTGCCATGTCTTCATAGTCCTGGTCGTCCATGGAGATACTGTAACCCTGACTTCATAGTCCTGGTCGTCCATGGAGATACTGTAACCCTGACTTCATAGTCCTGGTCGTCCATGGAGATACTGTAACCCTGATTTCGTAGTCCTGGTCGTCCATGGAGATACTGTAACCATGTCTTCATAGTCCTGGTCGTCCATGGAGACACTGTAACCATGTCTTCATAGTCCTGGTCGTCCATGGAGATACTGTAACCATGTCTTCATAGTCCTGGTCGTCCATGGAGATACTGTAACCATGTCTTTATTCTCCTGGTCGTCCATGGAGATACTGTAACCATGTCTTCATTCTCCTGGTCGTCCATGGAGATACTGTAACCATGTCTTCATTCTCCTGGTCGTCCATGGAGATACTGTAACCATGTCTTTATTCTCCTGGTCGTCCATGGAGATACTGTAACCATGTCTTCATTCTCCTGGTCGTCCATGGAGATACTGTAACCATGTCTTTATTCTCCTGGTCGTCCATGGAGATTCTGTAACCATGTCTTCATTCTCCTGGTCGTCCATGGAGATACTGTAACCATGTCTTCATTCTCCTGGTCGTCCATGGAGATACTGTAACCATGTCTTCATTCTCCTGGTCGTCCATGGAGATTCTGTAACCATGTCTTCATTCTCCTGGTCGTCCATGGAGATACTGTAACCATGTCTTCATAGTCCTGGTCGTCCATGGAGATACAGTTTCCAGTGTTCTTGTTATTGTATCCAGGTGTCTCGTATTTTTAGCAAAGGCGGTTTGTTTTGACAGTTCAGGCCTGTCATGGAGTCATGAACAGACAGGCAGTCACTTTCTTTATCTCCACCTGGGAGCAATTTCATCTCGTCTGAGTCAGGGCCATTCAGTTGACACAAAGGTATCCTCTTCTTCTTCATCTTCATCTTCTTCTACTTCTACCTCTTCTTCTTCTTCTCTTCATTCTTAGTTGATAGTTACTGCAGTGTTTCTCCACTTAGTATGATGTGTTGTTAGTCATTGGTAACACTGTGCTGTGTTGTTAGTTATATGTTGTTAGTTAGTTGTTGTGGTTAGTCATTGGTACCATTGTGCTGTGTTGTTATATAGCTGAACTGGGACTGTTAGTTACCTAGTTGTTAGTTGATTAGTTGTTATAACCTGTTATAACTGTTATGTTCCAGGCGTGGGGTGCTCCACCTGCAGGACAGCGAGGGTATAGCTGACCTGGGACTGTTAGTTACGTAGCTGTTAGTTGATTAGTTGTTATAACCTGTTATAACTGTTATGTTCCAGGCGTGGGGTGCTTCCCCTGCAGGACAGCGAGGGTATAGCTGACCTGGGACTGTTAGTTACCTAGCTGTTAGTTAATTAGTTGTTATAACCTGTTATAACTGTTATGTTCCAGGCGTGGGGTGCTCCACCTACAGGACAGTGAGGGTATAGCTGACCTGGGACTGTTAGTTACCTAGTTGTTAGTTGATTAGTTGTTATAACCTGTTATAACTGTTATGTTCCAGGCGTGGGGTGCTCCACCTACAGGACAGTGAGGGCATAGCTGACCTGGGACTGTTAGTTACCTAGCTGTTAGTTGAATCGTTGTTATAACCTGTTATAACTGTTATGTTCCAGGCGTGGGGTGCTCCACCTACAGGACAGTGAGGGTATAGCTGACCTGGGACTCCCTCGTTGGCAGCTAACATCCTGTCTAGCTGTGGTCATCGTGGTTCTGTACTTCAGCCTCTGGAAGGGGGTCAAGACCTCAGGGAAGGTAGGCGGTTCTCTGAATCTGTAGTGGCTCCAAATCAACCTATTTTAAGGGTATATAAATATACCTCTTTGCTGAAATGTAGTACTTTTATCTAAAAATAGTGAATTTGTGTTACTGTTGACTGACATTTTTGGTAAGATGGCTGCCACGGTCCTCAGCGTCCAAATCTCTGATGGCTCCATATGTACATGTTTCAGGGTACATAAATGTACATATGTCCTAAATGTGGTTAGTTTGTCATAAAATGTGCCCTTGTTCTGGATACTAAAGCTTAGCCACCCCACTATAGAACAGGGTGTCCAGGTGAAGTCAGCTCAGATCTTGGCCCTGTGAGCAGAACACAACACCAGAACAGGGACAGTTGTTGAGTCCAGGTGTATAGAACAGAACAGGGCCAGGTTGTTGAGTCCAGGTGTATAGAACAGAACAGGACCAGGTTGTTGAGTCCAGGTGTATAGAACAGAGCAGAACAGGGCCAGGTTGTTGAGTCCAGGTGTATAGAACAGAACAGGACCAGGCTGTTGAGTCCAGGTGTATAGAACAGAACAGGGCCAGGCTGTTGAGTCCAGGTGTATAGAACAGAACAGGGCCAGGTTGTTGAGTCCAGGTGTATAGAACAGAACAGAACAGGGCCAGGTTGTTGAGTCCATGTGTATAGAACAGAACAGAACAGGGCCAGGTTGTTGAGTCCAGGTGTATAGAACAGAGTGGACCAGGTTGTTGAGTCCAGGTGTATAGAACAGAACAGGGCCAGGCTGTTGAGTCCAGGTGTATAGAACAGAACAGGGCCAGGCTGTTGAGTCCAGGTGTATAGAACAGAACAGAACAGGGCCAGGTTGTTGAGTCCAGGTCTATAGAACAGAACAGGGCCAGGCTGTTGAGTCCAGGTGTATAGAACAGAACAGAACAGGACCAGGTTGTTGAGTCCAGGTGTATAGAACAGAACAGGGCCAGGTTGTTGAGTCCAGGTCTATAGAACAGAACAGGGCCAGGCTGTTGAGTCCAGGTGTATAGAACAGAACAGGGCCAGGCTGTTGAGTCCAGGTGTACAGAACAGGGCCAGGTTGTTGAGTCCATGTGTATAGAACAGAACAGAACAGGGCCAGGTTGTTGAGTCCAGGTCTATAGAACAGAACAGGACCAGGCTGTTGAGTCCAGGTGTACAGAACAGGGCCAGGTTGTTGAGTCCATGTGTATAGAACAGAACAGAACAGGGCCAGGCTGTTGAGTCCAGGTGTATAGAACAGAACAGAGTGGGTAAGGTTGTTGAGTCCAGGTGTATAGAACAGAACAGAACAGGGCCAGGTTGTTGAGTCCAGGTGTATAGAACAGAACAGAGCAGGGCCAGGCTGTTGAGTCCAGGTGTATAGAACAGAGTGGACCAGGCTGTTGAGTCCATGTGTTCCTGTGCAGGTGGTGTGGATCACAGCCACCATGCCCTACGTGGTCCTGACTGTCCTGCTGCTGCGCGGCGTCACCCTTCCTGGAGCCATGGACGGCATTAAGGCCTACCTCAGCGTCGACTTCCTACGACTCTGTGAGCCTCAGGTAAGACTGGGGGAGAGGGGGGAGAGATAGGGAGATAGGGGGGACAGGAAGGAGACAGAGACAGAGACAGAGACAGAGACAGAGATGGAAGGGGAGTATTCAGAGGTGATAAAAGTCTGTTTCCTTATTGAGTTTCTGGTCAGAGTCCAGTCCTTGTCTCTCACAGACAGCGCCGGTCCAGTCCTTGTCTCTCACAGACAGAGCCGGTCCAGTCCTTGTCTCCCACAGACAGCGCCGGTCCAGTCCTTGTCTCTCACAGACAGCGCCGGTTCAGTCCGTGTCTCTCACAGACAGCGCCGGTCCAGTCCTTGTCTCTCACAGACAGCGCCGGTCCAGTCCTTATCTCTCACAGACAGCGCCGGTCCAGTCCTTGTCTCTCACAGACAGCGCCGGTCCAGTCCTTGTCTCTCACAGACAGCGCCGGTCCAGTCCTTGTCTCTCACAGACAGCGCCGGTCCAGTCCTTGTCTCTCACAGACAGCGCCGGTCCAGTCCTTGTCTCCCACAGACAACATCGGTCCAGTCCTCTCTCTCACAGACAGCGCCGGTCCAGTCCTTGTCTCTCACAGACAGCGCCGGTCCAGTCCTTGTCTCTCACAGACAGCGCCGGTCTAGTCCTTGTCTTTCACAGACAGCGCCGGTCCAGTCCTTGTCTCTCACAGACAGCGCCGGTCCAGTTCTTGTCTCTCACAGACAGCGCCGGTCCAGTCCTTGTCTCTCACAGACAGCGCCGGTCCAGTCCTTGTCTCTCACAGACAGCGCCGGTCCAGTCCTTATCTCTCACCCTCCACCAGCTGATGCACCCTTCTGTTTAGGGAAAAGGGGGGATACCTAGTCAGTTGTATGTATATATATATAGTGTGTGTGTGTGTGTGTATGTGTGTGTGTGTGTGTGTGTGTGTGTGTGTGTACGTGCGTGTACGTGCGCTTCTGTTTCTGTGTGTGCGTGCGTGCGTGCGTGTGTGTGTGCGTGCGTGCGTGTGTGTATGTATGTGTGTGTGTGTGTGTGTGTGTGTGTGCACGTGCGCGTGCGCTTCTGTTTGTGTGTGTGTGTGCGTGCGTGCGTGCGTGCGTGCGTGCGTGCGCGTGCGTGCATGTTTGTGTGTGTGTGTGTGCGTGCGTGCTTGTGCGTGCGTGCGTGTGTGTGTGTGTGTGCGTTCGTGCGTGCGTGTGTGCGCATGCGTGCATGTGTGTGTGTGTGCATTCGTGCGTATGTGTGTGTGTGAGAGAGAGAGAGTTATGCTGATGTTTATTGCTGTATATTTTAATGCCACAGGTTGTCTTTCAGTGCAGGAAAATATAAGGTTCGATATAAACAAATTTAATATTTCAGTATCCATGAAATCCCGACTGATGAAATGTATATATGAATCATTTTCCTTAATAAGAGGCGCTGTAAGAATCCCCAGCTGTCCCCCCCCCCCCCCCGGGTAGCAACCCACGGCCGCTAAGGACTCAAAGCAGCAATTTGAGAATTAGATTAGACACATGCATGCAGCAACAATTTACTAAATTACCTCGTATTCACAAGTGTCTTTCATCTTTCCCTTGAATGAGTTTCCTGCAATTATCTCTAATAACAGCCCTTTTTTTCTCCCCCCTTTGTCCTTCTGTCCCCCCCCCCACACGGTGTCTTTTGTCCTTCTGTCCCCACCCCCCCCCCACACGGTGTCTTTTGTCCTTCTGCCCCCCCCCCCCCCCCCCCCACTGTGTCTTTTGTCCCTCTGTCGCCCCCCCCCCCCCACACGGTGTCTTTTGTCCCTCTGTCGCCCCCCCCCCCCCCCCCCCCCCCACTGTGTCTTTTGTCCCTCTGTCGCCCCCCCCCCCCCACACTGTGTCTTTTGTCCTTCTGCCCCCACCCCCCCCCACACGGTGTCTTTTGTCCTTCTGCCCCCCCCCCCCCCTCCACTGTGTCTTTTGTCCCTCTGTCGCCCCCCCCCACACTGTGTCTTTTGTCCCTCTGTCCCCCCCCACACTGTGTCTTTTGTCCCGCTGTCCCCCCCCCCCACGGTGTCTTTTGTCCCTCTGTCCCCCGCCCCCCCCCCCCACTGTGTCTTTTGTCCCTCTGTCCCCCCCCACACTGTGTCTTTTGTCCCGCTGTCCCCCCTCCCCACGGTGTCTTTTGTCCCTCTGTCCCCCGCCCCCCCCCCCCCCCCCCCCCCACACTGTGTCTTTTGTCCCTCTGTCCCCCCCGGCCGTTGGCTGTGTAGGTCTGGATAGACGCTGCCACTCAGATCTGCTTCTCTTTGGGAGTCGGGTTCGGGGTGCTGATAGCGTTCTCCAGCTATAACAAATTCAGCAACAACTGCTACAGGTAAGCTACAAGCACCCTATTCACTACATAGTGCACTACTTTTAGAATAGGACTCATAGGGCTCTGGTTGAAAGTAGTGCACTATGTAGGGAATAGGGTGCTATTTGGTATGCTATCCTCAGCGTTGATAGTCTCAATTAGAGAGGCTGACAGAAGGGGACAAACTGCCGCTGAGCTGGTGAATTACAATACCTTTGAAGCCCCTTACCTACTGGCCCAGTCTTTAACACCAGTCTGTTCCATAGAGGACAGTAATACCTACTGGCCATGTCTTTAACACCAGTCTGTTCCATAGAGGACAGTAATACCTACTGGCCATGTCTTTAACACCAGTCTGTTCCATAGAGGACAGTAATACCTACTGGCCATGTCTTTAAAACCAGTCTGTTCCATAGAGGACAGTAATATCTACTGGCCATGTCTTTAACACCAGTCTGTTCTATAGAGGACAGTAATACCTACTGGCCATGTCTTTAACACCAGTCTGTTCTATAGAGGACAGTAATACCTACTGGCCATGTCTTTAACACCAGTCTGTTCCATAGAGGACAGTATTACCTACTGGCCATGTCTTTAACACCAGTCTGTTCCATAGAGGACAGTAATACCTACTGGCCATGTCTTTAACACCAGTCTGTTCCATAGAGGACAGTAATACCTACTGGCCATGTCTTTAACACCAGTCTGTATCATAGAGGACAGTAATACCTACTGGCCATGTCTTTAACACCAGTCTGTTCCATAGAGGACAGTAATACCTACTGGCCATGTCTTTAACACCAGTCTGTTCCATAGAGGACAGTAATACCTACTGGCCATGTCTTTAACACCAGTCTGTTCCATAGAGGACAGTAATACCTACTGGCCATGTCTTTAACACCAGTCTGTTCTATAGAGGACAGTAATACCTACTGGCCATGTCTTTAACACCAGTCTGTTCCATAGAGGACAGTAATACCTACTGGCCATGTCTTTGACACCAGTCAAACAGATGTTCCACGTCTGTTCTGGATCTACCAGATATAGGATCTTTAACAGATGTTCCCCTGTCTGTTCTGGATCTACCAGATATAGGATCTTTAACAGATGTTCCCCTGTCTGTTCTGGATCTACCAGATATAGGATCTCTAACAGATGTTCCCCGTCTGTTCTGGATCTACCAGATATAGGATCTCTAACAGATGTTCCCCGTCTGTTCTGGATCTACCAGATATAGGATCTCAAACAGATGTTCCCCGTCTGTTCTGGATCTACCAGATATAGGATCTTTAACAGATGTTCCCCGTCTGTTCTGGATCTACCAGATATAGGATCTTTAACAGATGTTCCCCGTCTGTTCTGGATCTACCAGATATAGGATCTTTAACAGATGTTCCCCGTCTGTTCTGGATCTACCAGATATAGGATCTCTAACAGATGTTCCCCGTCTGTTCTGGATCTACCAGATATAGGATCTTTAACAGATGTTCCCCAGTCTGTTCTGGATCTACCAGATATAGGATCTCTAACAGATGTTCCCCGTCTGTTCTGGATCTACCAGATATAGGATCTTTAACAGATGTTCCCCGTCTGTTCTGGATCTACCAGATATAGGATCTTTAACAGATGTTCCCCGTCTGTTCTGGATCTACCAGATATAGGATCTCTAACAGATGTTCCCCTGTCTGTTCTGGATCTACCAGATATAGGATCTTTAACAGATGTTCCCCGTCTGTTCTGGATCTACCAGATATAGGATCTCTAACAGATGTTCCCCGTCTGTTCTGGATCTACCAGATATAGGATCTTTAACAGATGTTCCCCGTCTGTTCTGGATCTACCAGATATAGGATCTTTAACAGATGTTCCCCGTCTGTTCTGGATCTACCAGATATAGGATCTCTAACAGATGTTCCCCAGTCTGTTCTGGATCTACCAGATATAGGATCTTTAACAGATGTTCCCCGTCTGTTCTGGATCTACCAGATATAGGATCTCAAACAGATGTTCCCCGTCTGTTCTGGATCTACCAGATATAGGATCTTTAACAGATGTTCCCCGTCTGTTCTGGATCTACCAGATATAGGATCTTTAATAGATGTTCCCCAGTCTGTTCTGGATCTACCAGATATAGGATCTTTAACAGATGTTCCCCGTCTGTTCTGGATCTACCAGATATAGGATCTTTAACAGATGTTCCCCGTCTGTTCTGGATCTACCAGATATAGGATCTCAAACAGATGTTCCCCGTCTGTTCTGGATCTACCAGATATAGGATCTTTAACAGATGTTCCCCGTCTGTTCTGGATCTACCAGATATAGGATCTTTAACAGATGTTCCCCGTCTGTTCTGGATCTACCAGATATAGGATCTCTAACAGATGTTCCCCGTCTGTTCTGGATCTACCAGATATAGGATCTTTAACAGATGTTCCCCGTCTGTTCTGGATCTACCAGATATAGGATCTTTAACAGATGTTCCCCGTCTGTTCTGGATCTACCAGATATAGGATCTCTAACAGATGTTCCCCGTCTGTTCTGGATCTACCAGATATAGGATCTCAAACAGATGTTCCCCGTCTGTTCTGGATCTACCAGATATAGGATCTTTAACAGATGTTCCCCAGTCTGTTCTGGATCTACCAGATATAGGATCTTTAACAGATGTTCCACGTCTGTTCTGGATCTACCAGATATAGGATCTCTAACAGATGTTCCACGTCTGTTCTGGATCTACCAGATATAGGATCTCTAACAGATGTTCCCCGTCTGTTCTGGATCTACCAGATATAGGATCTTTAACAGATGTTCCCTGTCTGTTCTGGATCTACCAGATATATGAATATGTTCTTGTCATCTACACTCTCTCTTCCAGAGATGCCATCATCACCAGTTCCATCAACTCCCTGACCAGCTTCTTCTCTGGCTTCGTCATCTTCTCCTTCCTGGGTTACATGTCCCATAAACACAGCGTGCCACTGGACAAGGTGGCCACAGATGGTCAGTATTCATAATGTTCAGGACAAGGTGACCACAGATGGTTAGTATTCATAATGTTCTGGACAAGGTGACCACAGACGGTCAGTAGTCCTTATGTTCTGGACAAGGTGACCACAGACGGTCAGTAGTCCTT
The DNA here is from genome assembly GCF_029448725.1 of Salvelinus fontinalis. Lineage (NCBI taxonomy): Eukaryota > Metazoa > Chordata > Actinopteri > Salmoniformes > Salmonidae > Salvelinus > Salvelinus fontinalis. The sequence goes on from NW_026601140.1 coordinate 55,471, forward strand.
ATGTTCTGGACAAGGTGGCCACAGACGGTCAGTAGTGTTAATGTTCAGGACAAGGTGACCACAGACGGTCAGTAGTGTTAATGTTCAGGACAAGGTGACCGCAGACAGTCAGTATTCGTAATGTTCAGGACAAGGTGACCGCAGACAGTCAGTATTCATAATGTTCTGGACAAGGTGGCCACAGACGGTCAGTATTGTTACTGTTCAGGACAAGGTGGCCACAGATGGTCAGTAGTGTTAATGTTCAGGACAAGGTGACCACAGACGGTCAGTAGTGTTAATGTTCAGGACAAGGTGACCGCAGACAGTCAGTATTCGTAATGTTCAGGACAAGGTGACCGCAGACAGTCAGTATTCATAATGTTCTGGACAAGGTGGCCACAGATGGTCAGTATTGTTAATGTTCTGGACAAGGTGGCCACAGATGGTCAGTATTCATAATGTTCTGGACAAGGTGACCACAGACAGTCAGTATTGATAATGTTCTGGACAAGGTGACCACAGATGGTCAGTATTGTTAATGTTCTGGACAAGGTGGCCACAGATGGTCAGTATTCATAATGTTCTGGACAAGGTGGCCACAGACGGTCAGTATTGTTACTGTTCAGGACAAGGTGGCCACAGATGGTCAGTATTGTTACTGTTCTGGACAAGGTGACCACAGATGGTCAGTATTCATAATGTTCTGGACAAGGTGACCGCAGACGGTCAGTATTCATAATGTTCTGGACAAGGTGGCCACAGATGGTCAGAATTGTTAATGTTCTGGACAAGGTGGCCACAGATGGTCAGTATTGTTAATGTTCTGGACAAGGTGGCCACAGATGGTCAGTAGTGTTAATGTTCAGGACAAGGTGACTACAGATGGTCAGTATTGATAATGTTCTGGACAAGGTGGCCACAGATGGTCAGTATTGTTAATGTTCAGGACAAGGTGACCACAGACGGTCAGTATTCATAATGTTCTGGACAAGGTGGCCAGAGACGGTCAGTAGTGTTAATGTTCTGGACAAGGTGACCACAGACGGTCAGTATTCATAATGTTCAGGACAAGGTGACCGCAGACGGTCAGAATTCATAATGTTCAGGACAAGGTGACCGGAGACGGTCAGTAGTGTTAATGTTCTGGACAAGGTGACTACAGATGGTCAGTAGTGTTAATGTTCTGGACAAGGTGACTACAGATGGTCAGTAGTTTTAATGTTCTGGACAAGGTGGCCACAGATGGTCAGTAGTTTTAATGTTCTGGACAAGGTGGCCACAGATGGTCAGTATTCATAATGTTCTGGACAAGGTGGCCACAGACGGTCAGTATTCATAATGTTCTGGACAAGGTGACCACAGATGGTCAGTATTCATAATGTTCAGGACAAGGTGACCACAGATGGTCAGTATTGTTAATGTTCTGGACAAGGTGACCACAGACAGTCAGTATTCATAATGTTCTGGACAAGGTGACCACAGATGGTCAGTATTCATAATGTTCTGGACAAGGTGACCACAGACGGTCAGTATTGTTAATGTTCTGGACACTTTTCTCAGATAATGACGGAGACCTGAAATGATTGTTTTGTTTTTTTATAAAAATAGTTAGATGTTTCGACATGTCCAATAGATTTTTCAACCAATCATTATTTGTGTGTGGGATCTCTAAATTGACGTCATGTCCGCTTGTCTTTCTGACGTGCAATATTACATGTTATTTATCTACATCAAAATGTGTAGCTGCTCTGGGCTCGGTGTCAGGGCTGATTGGAAATCTATATGTGTTTATCAGCACAAATCAATTATCTGGTCTACATTGTCACCGCTGTTGATGACACAAATGTTGGATTTGCTGCGTTCTTCAGACAAGTCTCCCGTCACAAAACAGATGTCAATGTGATCTACCTGTTGGATTAACACTAGATAACTAAATGATTCGTCTGTGTTGTTGTGTCCCATACAGGTCCTGGTCTGGTGTTCATCATCTACCCAGAAGCCATTGCAACATTACCAGGATCTTCAGTATGGGCAGTTATCTTCTTCATCATGCTGTTGACTCTGGGCATCGACAGTGCTGTGAGTACACCTCTCACCATTATAGAACTCGTGTTGTTGACTCTGGGCATCGACAGTCCTGTGAGTACACCTCTCACCATTATAGAACTCATGTTGTTGACTCTGGGCATCGACAGTGCTGTGAGTACACCGCTCACCATTATAGAACTCATGTTGTTGACTCTGGGCATCGACAGTGCTGTGAGTACACCGCTCACCATTATAGAACTCGTGTTGTTGACTCTGGGCATCGACAGTCCTGTGAGTACACCGCTCACCATTATAGAACTCGTGTTGTTGACTCTGGGCATCGACAGTGCTGTGAGTACACCGCTCACCATTATAGAACAAACTATGAACTGATCAACCTCTAGTTTCTGACGTGCCAATGTAACAGTATAACTTTAAACCGTCCCCTCGCCCCAACACGGGCGCGAACCAGGGACCCTCTGCACACATCAACAACGGTCGCCCACGAAGCATCGTTACCCATCGCTCCACAAAGGCCACGGCCCTTGCAGAGCAAGGAGCAACACTACTTCTAGGTTTCAGAGCAAGTGACGTAACTGCTTGAAACGCTAGTAGCGCGTACCCGCTAACTAGCTAGCCATTTCACATCCGTTACACTCACCCCCCTTTCAACCTCCTCCTTTTCCGCAGCAACCAGTGATCCGGGTCACGGCACCAATGTAACAGTATAACTTTACTCCGTCCCCTCGCCCCGACACGGGCGCGAACCAGGGACCCTCTGCACACATCAACAACGGTCGCCCACGAAGCATCGTTACCCATCGCTCCACAAAGGCCACGGCCCTTGCAGAGCAAGGAGCAACACTACTTCTAGGTTTCAGAGCAAGTGACGTAACTGATTGAAACGCTACTAGCGCGTACCCGCTAACTAGCTAGCCATTTCACATCCGTTACACCAACATGCTATAGGCTAGCAGTGACAAACCCTACTCCTGGGGAGCTAATAGGTGTGCAGGCTTTTGGTCCGACCCAGCAGGATCAGGATGGGCTAATCCTGCTATAGGTAAAATGCAAGGACCAAGTTCAGCTAAATTATGATGTTCTATGTTCTGTGTTCTCTGTTCTGTGTTCTCTGTTCTGTGCTCTGTGTTCTGTGTTCTGTGTTCTGTGCTCTGTGTTCTGTGTTCTCTGTTCTCTGTTCTGTGCTCTGTGTTCTGTGTTCTGTCTCTGGTCTCTAGATGGGAGGGATGGAGTCAGTGATCACAGGATTGATGGATGAGTTCAAGTTTCTCCACAAACACCGGGAACTCTTCACCCTCTTCATCGTTGTGTCCACTTTCCTCATCTCACTGTTCTGTGTCACTAATGTAAGTGGATGAAAAAGATGTGTGTAAAGTTATTTCTCAAGCATCTAATGAATTTGCATGAATGACACATGGCTAACATAAGAGACATCAAATGGATCCTCTCCTCTCCTCTCCTCTCCTCTCCTCTCCTCTCCTCTCCTCTCCTCTCCTCTCCTCTCCTCTCCAGGGTGGTATCTATGTGTTCACTCTGCTGGACCATTTTGCTGCTGGGACATCCATTCTCTTTGGAGTGCTTATTGAGGCCATCGGCATTGCCTGGTTCTACGGTGAGGAGGGGAGAGGAGGTGGGGGGAGGATGGGAGAGGAAGAGGGGAGGAGCAGGAGGAGGGGGAAGGAGCGGAATGAGGAAAGGGACAGGAAAGTGTTCTCCTGCCTAGTTATACGGTGAGGTGTAGGGAGTAGGAGGATGGGTAGTGGGAGGAGAAGGGACCCCTTACTGATTCTACAGAAGAAGAGGGGTAAGGAGGAGATGGGATGGGGGGAACGGGACTCCTGTCTTGGTCTACAGAAGAAGAGGAGTGAGGATGGGTGAGTAGGGAGGAGGAGTGAAGAGGGAGGAGGAGGTGAGGAGTGAGGAGGGAGGGAGGATGAGGAGGTGAGGAGGAGGGAGGGAGGGAGGGAGGAGGTGAGGAGGGAGGAGGAGGTGAGGAGGAAGGAGGGAGGAGGTGAGAAGGGAGGAGGAGGTGAGGAGGAAGGAGGGAGGAGGTGAGGAGGGAGGAGGAGGGAGGGAGGAAGAGGTGGGGAGGGAGGAGGGAGGAGGAGCGAGGGAGGAGGTGAGAAGGGAGGAGGAGGTGAGGAGTAAGGAGGGAGGGAGGAGGAGGTGAGGAGGGAGGAGTGAGGAGGAGGGAGGGAGGGAGGAGGTGAGGAGGGAGGTGTGAGGAGGAGGGAGGGAGGGAGGAGGAGGAGGGAGGGAGGAGAGGAGAGGAGGGGAGACTCTTAGCTCTTCATGGCCAGCCAAGCTGATGCCCTATTAGGCCAGTGATAGGGTCTGATGAAACATCAGTCTGGATATTCCTCTGCTGTGCCACCATGCAACACTATCTCATTAGCTGTCAGAGGACCGGGAGGTAAAAAGCCTGTCTCTGGTGGGATTCTGCCACTCAGAGTGGATGGTCCATATTACTATTTAGTGTTTAGGTGTTTGGACAGAGACACATTACATCCAAATAATAGTGTATTGATATTGAATACCTGAGGTCAACATCCCAGTCTGTGGTGTAAAGATTGATGTTTTTTGTTGGGTCTATTGTGGTTCTGATGATACTTGGATGTCAGAAATATAAACTAGGCCGATGGAAGATTTCCTTGTGCCGTGTATTTCAATTCTAACTTAAAGGGATAGTACACCCAAATTACAAAATGACACATTGTTTTCCTAACCCTGTAAAACAGTCTATGGACTGTGTGTGTGTGTGTGTGTGTGTGTGTGTGTGTGTGTGTGTGTGTGTGTGTGTCTGTGTGTGTCTGTGTGTGTGTGTGTGTGTGTGTGTGTGTGTGTGTGTGTGTGTGTGTGTGTGTGTGTGTGTGTGTGTGTGTGTGTGTGCCCACTCTGGTCTTGGCACGTGTGCTCTAGCCAACAGTGCAGGTAGGCTACCTTCAGAGATAATTATGGATAACAGATAGATTTGCATTTGTCAAACGGCAGCCAAACCTCGATCATCATCATGTCACCAGAATAAGACCCTCGATGTTTATTGAAAAGGAGCATCAAGCTCATCACCGTATTTTTGTAAAGTCTTTTCTTTACACAAGGCTGGTTAGACATACACAAACACACGCACGAATGCACACGCACACATGTAAGCACATACACACACACACAGCACTCTTTACACTTTCTTGAGTGTACACTACAGTACGAGCAGCTTGCTTTGCTCAGATAACATTGAAGTTATCTGAAAACCCCAGGCATTTACAGCAACATCTCCAGAGTAAATTCAGGTTAAAAAATAACGTCTCCAAAGCTCACTTCTGGTTCAGCGTGCTAGTCTGATCTACTATACTGCTGGTCAGATCAATATTGGGGTCCAGACAGTGCTGTGTGTGTGTGTGTATGTGCTTACATGTGTGCGTGTGCATTCGTGCGTGTGTTTGTGTATGTCTAACCAGCCTTGTGGCTCTGAGGGTCAGTGTGGTCAGCTTGCTGCCCTGCCGTGGTGGCCTCAGCCTGGGAGGGCGGACTACTTTAGCCCCAGGCTTCTCCGGGCCTTTTCCCTGGCTCCATCTCTACTGACAGGTGGCTGTGGCCCCCTGTGCCCTCCACAGGAACAGCTGCCTGCTCTCCATAGGCTCCAGTCACATTGGGATTGTGCCTGGGCTTTGAGAAGTGCCTCCCAGGCAAGGAACAAAGAGAGAAGGTTGAGTGAGGAGAAGCCTAGTTGAGGAAAGGGACTTGACGTTGGTGGTATTAAACACGCTACCAGAATGTTAATATCCTTGTATTTCAAACGTACTGTCGTCGTTTCCTCAAAACGAGAGAACACAAAGTAACACAACATTATTGACAACTATTGTTCATCCTCAAGACTTCCTGTCTGCTGTGGTATAAACGTCCCCTTTCCCTCTCTTTGCTCTGTGAATGACTACTCAAGACTTCCTGTCTGCTGTGGTATAAACCTCCCCTTTCCCTCTCTTTGCTCTGTGAATGACTACTCAAGACTTCCTGTCTGCTGTGGTAGAAACCTCCCCTTTCCCTCTCTTTGCTGTGTGAATGACTACTCAAGACTTCCTGTCTGCTGTGGTATAAACGTCCCCTTTCCCTTTCTTTGCTCTGTGAATGACTACTCAAGACTTCCTGTCTGCTGTGGTAGAAACGTCCCCTTTCCCTCTCTTTGCTCTGTGAATGACTACTCAAGACTTCCTGTCTGCTGTGGTAGAAACGTCCCCTTTCCCTTTCTTTGCTCTGTGAATGACTACTCAAGACTTCCTGTCTGCTGTGGTAGAAACGTCCCCTTTCCCTCTCTTTGCTCTGTGAATGACTACTCAAGACTTCCTGTCTGCTGTGGTAGAAACGTCCCCTTTCCCTTTCTTTGCTCTGTGAATGACTACTCAAGGGTTTTGATCAGGGTAAGGGTTCAATTCGAATTGAAGGTAGTCAATTCAGGAAGTAATTTGATTTTATACTTCAAAAAATGAAAAAAAAAATGTTTTTGAAATAAACAGCTTTTACTTTTAAGTCTATTGAGAAGTCATTGAAAATAGATGGTCTTTTTAATATTATTTACTTCCTGAATTTACCTTTTCAATTGGAATTGACCCCATTCCTGGTTTTGATGACGAACCGTTACACGTTTTTAACTGCTGTGGTTTGAACTATTCCCTTCAGGAGTGGATCGCTTCAGTGATGACATTGAGGAGATGATCGGACAGAGACCAGGCCTGTACTGGAGACTGTGCTGGAAGTTTGTCAGCCCATGCTTCCTCCTGGTGAGTTCATAAAGAGAGAAACACCTGGGTCAAACATGTCAAATACCTTTAGTTTACCTGGTGCAATGGAACCAGTTGAATAGTCCATGCAGCTCTCAGTCATGCACACCAAGGTCTAGGCATTAACTACAGTTTGCTAGCTTCAGTAGAGGCTAGTCCGTAAGTGTCCTTATGACTTGAAACAGGAAAGTGTCCTAACCCCCAAAACCCTCTGTTTCTCCAGTTCATGGTGGTGGTGAGCTTCGCGACCTTTAACCCTCCGAACTACGGGACGTACACGTTTCCCATATGGGCCAACATGATTGGCTGGTGCTTGGCTATATCCTCCATGACCATGGTGCCTCTCTATGCTATCTACAAGATGTGCACCTTACCTGGGAAGTTCTGTGATGTAAGTCTGGTTTAAATAAGTCTGGTTTATATAAGTCTGGTTTATATAAGTCTGGTTTTTAACAGAGCCATAACAGAGCTATCTACAAGATGTGCACCTTACCTGGGAAGTTCTGTGATGTAAGTCTGGTTTAAATAAGTCTGGTTTATATAAGTATGGTTTTTAACAGAGCCATAACAGAGCCATCTACAAGATGTGCACCTTACCTGGGAAGTTCTGTGATGTAAGTCTGGTTGATATAAGTCTGGTTGATATAAGTCTGGTTTATATAAGTCTGGATTATATAAGTCTGTGGTTTAACAGAGCCATAACAGAGCCATCTACAAGATGTGCACCTTACCTGGAAAGTTCTGTGATGTAAATCTGGTTTATATAAGTCTGGTTTATATAAGTCTGGTTTATATAAGTCTGGTTTATATAAGTCCGGTTTAAAGTGGGAAGTCTGGTTTGTATTGATATATGCTACTATGGTGATTTAGCAGACACCTTTAACCAAAGTGATGCCCACTTTTATCCACATCAATGCACAGAAATGTCAACGCTGACAATGACACATCTATATTCGGTATGTGAGCAGTATGGTTGATGAGCTATAACATCACCAGCAAATATGAATATCCAGCTTGGTAATGCACAATGATTTGTATAAGGAAGACAAGTTAGTTTCTTTGGTAACTGATTCCCGTCCTGTCTTCCTGTAGAGACTGGCCTACGCCATAACGCCTGAGCACGAACACCACTTGGTGGATAACGGAGAAGTTAGGAGGTTTACGGTAAGCTGCTCTTCACTGTTTACTTGACGTTACTTATCCTCCCTACTTACCTTACCTTACCCTACGCTACCCTACCTTACCCTACCTTACCTTACCCTATGCTACCCTACCTTACCCTACCCTACCTTACCTTACCCTATGCTACCCTACCTTACCCTACCCTACCTTACCTTACCCTACCTTACCTTACCCTACCCTACCCTGCCTTACCCTACCTTACCTTACCCTACGCTACCCTACCTTACCCTACCTTACCTTACCCTACGCTACCCTACCTTACCCTACCTTACCCTACGCTACCCTACCTTACCCTACCTTACCCTACGCTACCCTACCTTACCCTACCTTACCTTACCCTACCTTACCCTACCTTACCTTACCCTACCTTACCTTACCTTACCCTACCTTACCTTACCTTACCCTACCTTACCTTACCCTACCTTACCTTACCTCACCCTACCTTACCTTACCTTACCCCACCTACCCAACCCTACTCTATCTTACCTTACCCTAACTTACCTTACCTTACCCTAAATTACCTTACCCTAACTTACCTTACCTTACCTTACCCTACCTTACCTTACCCTACCTTACCTTACCTTACCCTACCTTACCTTACCCTACCTTACCTTACCCTACCTTACCTTACCCTACCTTACCTTACCTTACCTTACCCTACCTTACCTTACCCTACCTTACCTTACCTTACCCTACCTTACCTTACCTTACCTTACCCTACCTTACCTTACCCTACCCTACCTTACCTTTCCCCACCTACCCTACTCTATCTTATTTTACCCTAACTTACCTTACCTTACCCTAACTTACCTTACCTTACCCTACCTTACCCTACCTTACCTTACCTTACCTTACCCTACCTTAACTTACCCTACCTTACCTTACCTTACCCTACCTTACCTTACCTTACCTTACCTTACCCTACCTTACCTTACCCTACCTTACCTTACCTCACCCTACCTTACCTTACCTTACCCCACCTACCCTACCCTACTCTATCTTACCTTACCCTAACTTACCTTACCTTACCCTAACTTACCTTACCTTACCCTAAATTACCTTACCTTACCCTAACTTACCTTACCTTACCTTACCCTACCTTACCCTACCCTACCTTACCTTACCTTACCCTACCTTACCTTACCTTACCCTACCTTACCTTACCCTACCCTACCTTACCTTACCCTACCTAACCTTACCTTACCCTACCTTACCTTACCCTACCTTACCTTACCCTACCCTACCTTACCTTACCTTACCCTACCTTACCTTACCTTACCCTACCTTACCTTACCCTACCCTACCTTACCTTACCCTACCTTACCTTACCTTACCCTACCTTACCCTACCTTACCTTACCCTACCCTACCTTACCTTACCTTACCCTACCTTACCTTACCTTACCCTACCTTACCTTACCCTACCTTACCTTACCTTACCCTACCCTACCTTACCTTACCTTACCCTACCTTACCTTACCTTACCCTACCTTACCTTACCCTACCTTACCTTACCTTACCCTACCTTACCTTACCCTACCCTACCTTACCTTACCTTACCTTACCCTACCTTACCTTACCCCACCTACCCTACTCTATCTTATCTTACCCTAACTTACCTTACCTTACCCTAACTTACCTTACCTTACCCTAAATTACCTTACCTTACCCTAACTTACCTTACCTTACCTTACCCTACCTTACCTTACCCTACCTTACCTTACCTTACCCTACCCTACCTTACCTTACCTTACCCTACCTTACCTTACCTTACCCTACCTTACCCTACCCTACCTTACCTTACCCTACCTTACCTTACCTTACCCTACCTTACCTTACCTTACCCTACCTTACCTTACCTTACCCTACCTTACCTTACCTTACCCTACCTTACCTTACCTTACCCTACCTTACCTTACCTTACCTTACCTTACCCTACCCTACCTTACCTTACCTTACCCTACCTTACCTTACCTTACCTTACCCTACCTTACCTTACCCTACCCTACCTTACCTTACCTTACCTTACCCTACCTTACCTTACCCCACCTACCCTACTCTATCTTATCTTACCCTAACTTACCTTACCTTACCCTAACTTACCTTACCCTACCTTACCCTACCTTATCTTACCTTACCTTACCCTACCTTACCTTACCCTACCTTACCTTACCTTACCCTACCTTACCTTACCTTACCCTACCTTAACTTACCCTACCTTACCTTACCTTACCCTACCTTACCTTACCTTACCCTACCTTACCTCACCTTACCTTACCCTACCCTACCTAAACCTACCTTACCCTACCTTAGTGTATTTATTGTCCTTTCCCATTGGTTTCCACAGCTCCAACACTGGATGGTGATCTGAGCCCAGGAAGAAGACAGAGGTCCGTTCACATGGAGGATGGATGGATAGAGAGAGGGAGGGAGTGATGGATAGAGAGAGGGAGGGAGTGATGGAGAGAGGGAGAGATGGATAGAGAGAGGGAGGGACGGATGGCTAGAAGGAGGCACAGCAGACATGTGAAGAGAGTATATACCGTAACAAGAGGAGAGAGAAGTGTTTGAAATGCCAACCAAGCTGTCAAATCGTAGTGGTCTTTAATTTCGTCAATGGACGTGTGGTTGTGTGCTGTGATCTAGATCAGGATGTTGGTGACGTTCGGTCAAAACATCACTAAATATCATTCTTAAACAATGACTGTTATGATTATGGATAATACACCAATATATTCATGTTTATTTTGTGAGCTGAGAAAAATCTGAGTGTTTGGTTTAGTGTAAAATCCTGATGAAATATTATATAATTATCTGTTGTAGAGGTAACTAAGAGAAAAAAAAGTATTTATTACAGAACCAATATGTCATAGCCAATAACACAATTACATTCCTGCATTTAACTGTGTCTGAAAGTGTACATGTTTTAAGTTAAGTTTGTTACAACACATAACACCTACATAGTAAGCTAGCTTTTTATATTTTACCAACAGTTTCCTTTGACACTTGAAAAATGTGTTGTCTGTTACTTCTCCTCTGAAAAATGTTTTCAAATGTACCGGGGGGTCCAAAATGATTGACACCCTTGATAAAGATGAGAAAAAAATAAATATTAAATAAATTATTAAAATACTGAGCTATATTGTATGCTAATTTGTATTATTATATTATTTTATATTTTATACTTTTTTCTCAAAAGGGTAGGGGTCAAAATACTTGGCACTCCTGTTTTCAATAGCTTTGTACTTGGGGGTTATCGTCTCGCTGGAAGATCTACTTGTGGCCAAATTTCAGCCTCCAGAGGCAACCAGGTTTTTTGGGTAAAATGTCCTGGTTCTGTGTAAAGTTTATGATGCTGTTGAACTTAACAAGGATCTGTTAAGGCTGTCGCTTTCCTCATCCTCAGATGAGGTGAGGAGAGAAGGATCTTCAGACCAAAATGCGGAGTCAGGGAAATAAGCCATCTTTATTTTAAAAAATGATGAACTGATGGCAACACGAAACAAAACAAAATACTTTCAAACTTACAAAATAACAAAACGACGTAGAACGAAACCTGAACATAAACTCACATTACATAACGTAAACTTACGGACAGGAACGTACATCAAAACACACGAACAGCCAAACAGTCCCGAAAGTGAAATACATCGACAACGACGAAGACATCACAGGAGACAATCACCCACAAACAAACAGTGAGAATGCCCTACCTAAATATGACTCTTGATTAGAGGAAAACGCAAACCACCTGCCTCTAATCAAGAGCCATACCAGGCAAACCAAAACCAACATAGAAACAAATAACATAGACTGCCCACCCAAAACACATGCCCTGACCATAAACACATAAAAAACAACATAAAACAGGTCAGGACTGTTACAGGATCCCAGGAACCAGTGGAAGCTAAATAGCCCCATAGCATCACAGATCCACCATATTTTACAGTAGGTAAAGAGCTCTTTTTTCATGTCAACCAACAAATGTATACACCTGTAATTTGATACATGGCACTTGGACTGGAACTGGTGCTTTGGTCAGATGACATGAAAATAAATATCTTTGGCCAGGCACACCAGTGGTGGGTGTGGCGTTGAAAATGAGAATGCATAAGCAGAACAGAACCCAATACCTACTGTCAAATATTGTGCTGGATCTTTGATGCTATGGGACTACATTTGTTAAGGTCAACAGCATCATGAATTTGACCCAGTACCAGGACATTTTAGCCAAAAAACCCGGTTGCTTCTGCCAGGAGGCTGAAACTTGGCCACAAGTGGATCTTCCAGGAATGACAATAACCCCCAAGCACACATCAAAATCCACAAAGAAATGATTCATTAGCCACAAAATCAACATTTTTGCAATGGCCCTCTCAGTCTCCAGACTTGAACCCCCATTGAAAACCTGTGGTTTGAATTGAACAGGGCCAGTCCATAAGCACAGACAGAGGATATCAAGGATCTGAAAGGATTCTGTATGGAGGACTGTTCTAAGATCCCTCTCAATGTGTTCTAGAATCTCAGAAAATATTCTAGAATAAGTCTCAGTACCTTTATCCTCACAATGTGTTCTAGAATCTCAGAAAACATTCTAGAATAAGTCTCAGTACCTTTATCCTCACAATGTGTTCTAGAATCTCAGAAAATATTCTAGAATAAGTCTCAGTACCTTTAACCTCACAAGGTGTTCTAGAATCTCAGAAAATATTCTAGAATAAGTCTCAGTACCTTTATCCTCACAAGGTGTTCTAGAATCTCAGAAAATATTCTAGAATAAGTCTCAGTACCTTTATCCTCACAATGTGTTCTAGAATCTCAGAAAATATTCTAGAATAAGTCTCAGTACCTTTAACCTCACAAGGTGTTCTAGAATCTCAGAAAATATTCTAGAATAAGTCTCAGTACCTTTATCCTCACAATGTGTTCTAGAATCTCAGAAAACATTCTAGAATAAGTCTCAGTACCTTTATACTCACAAGGTGTTCTAGAATCTCAGAAAACATTCTAGTAAACGGCTCAGTGGTGCTATATTTGCACGGTTAGACATGGAAAAGTATTGAAAACAAGGGGTATCAATAAATTTGACCTCTACTTTTGAGAAAACATTCTCTGAGCAATTGTATTAGTATAAATAATGTCATTTCCCAATTTGTTGGAGCATTCAATATAGCTCAGTATTTGAATGATTTACTTTATACAGTCATTTTTTGCTCATCTTTATTAAGGGTGTCAACAATTTCAGGGTGTTTATATATTGTATTATAATGGCAACTTAAGCAACACAATGACCTGTGTTGAGTAACAAAACTCTTCAGATCTATCGTGGGCTCCCAAGTGGCATGGTGGTCTAAGACACTGCATATCAGTGCTAGAGACACCCTGGTTCAATTCCAGGCTGTATCACAACCAGCCGTGATTGGGAGTCGCATAGGGTGGTGCACAATGGGCCGTCGTTGTAAATAAGAAATTGTTCTTAACCGACTCGCCTAGTTAAATTACAAAACATGTATATTAAAAAGAAGCTTGACTTAAATCAATTCCAGAATGACTAACTTTGAAAAGATAGTCCAATCTTCAAACCTCTAAAATCTATTTTATTTTAAGCGATCGCAATATTTAGAACCTTCAAGACAGCCCCTAAGACAGCATGCTAGTTGTCTCAAGCCACGTGTTACATTTACCCAATAAACACGACCAATACAGTTTGTTATTAATACGATAGACAGATCTATGGTTCCCATGTTACAGAGATAATATAGAGTTAACGAAGATGTCTGTCTGATCTATGGTTCCCATGTTACAGAGATAATATAGAGTTAACGAAGATGTCTGCCTGATCTATGGTTCCCATGTTACAGAGATAATATAGAGTTAACGAAGATGTCTGTCTGATCTATGGTTCCCATGTTACAGAGATAATATAAAGTTAACGAAGATGTCTGCCTGATCTATGGTTCCCATGTTACAGAGATAATATAGACTTAACGAAGATGTCTGCCTGATCTATGGTTCCCATGTTACAGAGATAATATAGAGTTAACGAAGATGTCTGCCTGATCTATGGTTCCCATGTTACAGAGATAATATAGAGTTAACGAAGATGTCTGCCTGATCTATGGTTCCCGTGTTACAGAGATAATATAGAGTTAACGAAGATGTCTGCCTGATCTATGGTTCCCATGTTACAGAGATAATATAGAGTTAACGAAGATGTCTGCCTGATCTATGGTTCCCATGTTACAGAGATAATATAGAGTTAACGAAGATGTCTGCCTGATCTATGGTTCCCCTGTTACAGAGATAATATAGAGTTAACGAAGATGTCTTATTTACTGGCACAACGCCTCTATTTGACCTCAATCATTTGTGTGTATGTATTGATTTGTAGGCTACGTGTGCCTTGTTTTAAATGTATGTAGTCCTTGATCTGTTCTTGTCTATTCATGTTCTGTATTATGTCATGTTTTGTGTGGACCCCAGGAAGAGTATCTGCTGCTTTAGCAGTAACTAATTGGGATCCTAATAAAATACCAAACACCAAAATGTGTTGGGTAACATGGCCATAGCCCTCCATCATATGTCTCGTAACAGGCTATTTTAAAACAGCTAACAGACAATATCTGCGTGTTGAAATAAAAGTGTTCAAATATTCAAGAATGTTTAAAAGCAGCTTTTTTATTTTAAACGATGTATGTACTGTAATCTATTACGTATATTCTGTATACTGTATTTGTGTAATTCAAATGTAACTTTTAGAGGGGCTTGTATTGTCTTGTGATGGTATCAAATGTAACTTTTAGAGGAGCTTGTATTGTCTTGAGATGGTATCAAATGTAACTTTTAGAGGGGCTTCTATTGTCTTGAGATGGTATCAAATGTAACTTTTAGAGGGGCTTGTATTGTCTTGAGATGGTATCAAATGTAACTTTTAGAGGGGCTTCTATTGTCTTGAGATGGTATCAAATGTAACTTTTAGAGGGGCTTCTATTGTCTTGAGATGGTATCAAATGTAACTTTTAGAGGGGCTTCTATTGTCTTGAGATGGTATCAAATGTAACTTTTAGAGGGGCTTCTATTGTCTTGAGATGGTATCAAATGTAACTTTTAGAGGGGCTTCTATTGTCTTGAGATGGTATCAAATGTAACTTTTAGAGGGGCTTCTATTGTCTTGAGATGGTATCAAATGTAACTTTTAGAGGGATTGTATTGTCTTGCGATGGTATCAAATGTAACTTTTAGAGGGGCTTGTATTGTCTTGCGATGGTATCAAATGTAACTTTTAGAGGGGCTTGTATTGTCTTGAGATGGTATTTGACAAGCTGCTCATGCTGAGGAGGAAGTGGTGCCTTGTGGGGTTTTATTTTCTACTGTAAATCACAAAAATACAAAATGAAGTTTGCCAGATGACCTAAAATCTTCCGTATTCAGAACATGTACTATGCTGGGTGAGTATGCAATGCAAGGCATGTCACAGTGTCTGTTGGGGGGCCATGGCCCATGGCATACCTAATGTTTGTTTCACGCTGCTAGTAACACTGGCTATCATCTCTCTCTCTCTCTCTCTCTCTCTCTCTCTCTCTCTCTCTCTCTCTCTCTCTCTCTCATAAGTAGTGCATTATACAGAGTGAAGAGGGTCTTATATTGACAGCAGAACACATTATGCATGTGAGTTCCATAGTGCCCTCCATCTCACCTTTCCTAAACGTATCTTGGTGAGATTCCCCCATGAGCCATAATGCACCTCCACCTGTGGGTTCCCTGCGGAACGGTTGAGCTAATGTAGGCTAAGGCATTTAGCATGAGGTTCTAAGTAACAAGAAAATTTCCCAGGAAATGTTAAATTCTTGTTAATCTAACTGTACTGTCCAATTTACAGTAGCTATTACAGTGAAAGAATACAATGCTATTGTTTGAGGAGAGTGCACAGTTTAGAACATGAAAAGTTATTGATAAACAAATTAGACACATTTGGGCAGTCTTGATACTACATTTTCAACAGAAATGCAATGGTTCCTTGGATCAGTCTAAAACTTTTCACATACACTGCTGCTATCTAGTGGACAATATCTAAATTGCACCTTGGCTGGAATAGTACATTATGGCCTTTCTCTTGCATTTCAAAGATGATGGTACAAGCAAAAAATAATACAAAAAAAGGTTGGTTTTTTATTTGTATTATCTTTTACCAGATCTAATGTGTTATTTTATCCTACATTCTATTCACATTTCCACAAACGTCAAAGTGTTTCCTTTCAAATGGTACCAAGAAGATGCATATCCTTGCTTCAGGGCCTGAGCTACAGGCAGTTAGATTTGGGGATGTCATTTTTGGCGCAAATTTTAAAAAAAGGGGCCGATCCTTAAGAGAGGACTCACTTCAGACAAATATATGTTTTTGTTGAATATATATCAATAATATAATACAATATTAGGATGTTAAGGACAGGACTCACTTCAGACAAATATATGTTTTTGTTTAATATATAATATATACCAATAATATAATACAATATTAGGATGTTAAGGACAGGACTCACTTCAGACAAACGTATGTTTTTGTTTAATATATAATATATACCAATAATATAATACAATATTAGGATGTTAAGGACAGGACTCACTTCAGACAAATATATGTTTTTGTTTAATATATAATATATATCAATAATATAATACAATATTAGGATGTTAAGGACAGGACTCACTTCAGACAAATATATGTTTTTGATGATTAAAACACTTAAACAGACAGAGATAGAGAAGCCAGGGGCCAACATTTAGGCTAGAGGCCCTTATCTAGAGCGCAACCCAATCAATAGGACATATAAACCACTCTAGACCTTATCTGACAGTCAAACTGTCAATACACTGTTCTGTATCCCTTCAACAACTCTTCAGACAAACACAGGCTACAGACAATCATGTTTGATCTATACAAAATGACTGAACTGAAATAGGTTTTCTCTTTAAGACAAGATAGACATTAAAGTCGTGTTTGATCTATACAAAATGACTGAACTGAAATAGGTTTTCTCTTTAAGACAAGATAGACATTAAAGTCGTGTTTGATCTATACAAAATGACTGAACTGACATAGGTTTTCTCTTTAAGACAAGATAGACATAAAAGTCGTGTTTGATCTATACAAAATGACTAACTGAAATAGGTTTTCTCTTTAAGACAAGATAGACATTAAAGTCGTGTTTGCCAGAAGGAAAACATCAACAGCTCAGTAAAGGTAATTGGTTTGGCCTTTTCCAGATATCTGGAACGGTCCTGAATTCACTCAGTTCATTATGTGAGGAGTCACAATACAATACAATGCAATACAACACAACACAACACAACACAATACAATACAACACAATACAATACAATGCAATACAATACAATGCAATACAACACAATACAATACAATACAACACAATACAATACAATGCAATACAACACAATACAATACAATACAATGCAATACAATACAACACAATACAATGCAATACAATACAATGCAATACAATACAATGCAATACAATACAATGCAATACAATACAATACAACACAACGCAATACAATACAATGCAATACAATACAATACAATACAACACAATACAATACAACACAACACAACACAACACAATACAATACAACACAACACAATACAATACAATGCAATACAACACAATGCAATACAACACAACACAATACAATACAATACAACACAACACAATGCAATACAACACAACACAACACAATGCAACTGAATACAGTACAATACAACACAATACAACTCAACACAACAAAGCACACCACACCACAATAAAGAACACCACACCACAATAAAGAACACCACACCACAATAAAGAACACCACACCACAATAAAGAACACCACACCACAATAAAGAACACCACACCACAATAAAGAACACCACACCACACCACAATAAAGAACACCACACCACACCACAATAAAGAACACCACACCACACCACAATAAAGAACACCACACCACAATAAAGAACACCACACCACAATAAAGAACACCACACCACAATAAAGAACACCACACCACAATAAAGAACACCACACCACAATAAAGAACACCACACCACAATAAAGAACACCACACCACAATAAAGAACACCACACCACAATAAAGAACACCACACCACAATAAAGAACACCACACCACAATAAAGAACACCACACCACAATAAAGAACACCACACCACAATAAAGAACACCACACCACACCACAATAAAGAACACCACACCACACCACAATAAAGAACACCACACCACACCACAATAAAGAACACCACACCACAATAAAGAACACCACACCACAATAAAGAACACCACACCACAATAAAGAACACCACACCACAATAAAGAACACCACACCACAATAAAGAACACCACACCACAATAAAGAACACCACACCACAATA